>NW_024608694.1:0-75214 GCF_018296145.1 Oncorhynchus tshawytscha | reverse complement strand
TATACTGACAGACTCATCACCACCCCTAATATACTGATAGGCTCATCACCACCCCTAATATACGGATAGCCTCATCACCACCCCTAATTCACTGATAGATAGACTCATCACCACCCCAATATACTGATAGACTCATGACCACCCCCTAATATACTGATAGACTCATCACCACCCCCTTATATATGGATAGACTCATCACCACGCCCTAATATACTGATAGAATCATCACCACCTTCTAATATACTGATTGACTAATCACCACCCCTAATATACTGATAGATACTCATCACCACCCCCTAATAAACTGATAGACTCATCACCACCTTCTAATATACTGATTGATTAATCACCACCCCCTAATACAATGATAGGCTCATCACCACCCCCTAATATACTGATAGATAGATCATCACCACCCCTAATATACTGATAGACTCATCACCACCCCTAATATACTGATAGATAGACTCATCACCACCCCTAATATTCTGATAGACTCATCACCACACGTAATATACTGATAGACTCATCACCACCCCTAATATACTGATAGGCTCATCACCACCCTAATATACTGATAGATAGACTCATCCCCACCCTCTAATAAACTGATAGACTCATCACCACCCCTAATTCACTGAAAGATAGACTCATCACCACCCCTAATATTCTCATAGTCTCATCCACCCCTGATATACAGGTAGACTCATCACTCACCCCCATAATATACTAATAGTCTCATCACCACCCCTAATATACTGATAGACTCATCACCACCCCTAATACACTGATAGATAGACTCATCACCACCCCTAATATTCTGATAGTCTCATAACCACCCCTGATATACAGGTAGACTCATCACCACCCCTAATATACTAATAGACTCATCACCACCCCTAATATACTGATAGACTCATCACCACCCCTAATATACTGATAGACTCATCACCACCCGCTAATATACTGATATACTCATCACCACCCCTAATATAATAATAGACTCATCACCACCCCTAATATACTGATAGACTCATCACCACCCCTAATATACTGATAGACTCATCACCACCCCCTAATATCACTGATAGATAGACTCATCACCACCCCTAATATACTGATAGACTCATGACCACCCCCTAATATACTGATAGACTCATCACCACCCCTAATATATGATAGACTCATCACCACGCCTAATATACTGATAGACTCATCACCACCCCTAATATACTGATTGACTAATCATCACCCCCTAATATACTGATAGGCTCATCACCACCCCTAATATACTGATAGATACTCATCACCACCCCTAATATACTGATAGGCTCATCACCCCTAATATACTGATAGACTCATCACCACCCCTAATATACTGATAGACTCATCACCACCCCTAATATAATGATAGACTCATCACTCACCCCTAATATACTGATAGACTCATCCCCACCCCTAATATACTGATAGACTCATCACCACCCCTAATATACTGATAGATCACCACCCCTAATATACGGATAGCCTCATCACCACCCCTAATATCACTGATAGATAGACTCATCACCACCCCTAATATACTGATAGACTCATCACCACCCCCTAATATATGGATAGACTCATCACCACCCCTAATATACTGATAGACTCATCACCACGCCCTAATATACTGATAGAATCATCACCACCTTCTAATATACTGATTGACTAATCACCACCCCTAATATACTGATAGATACTCATCACCACCCCCTAATAAACTGATAGACTCATCACCACCTTCTAATATACTGATTGATTAATCACCACCCCCTAATACAATGATAGGCTCATCACCACCCCCTAATATACTGATAGATAGATTCATCACAGCCCCCTAATATACTGATAGACTCATCACCACCCCTAATATACTGATAGACTCATCACCACCCCTAATATTCTGATAGACTCATCACCACCCCTAATATACTGATAGACTCATCACCACCCCTAATATACTGATAGACTCATCACCACCCTAATATACTGATAGATAGACTCATCACCACCCCTAATATACTGATAGACTCATCACCACCCCTAATATACTGATGATAGACTCATCACCACCCCTAATATTCTCATAGTCTCATTACCACCCCTGATATACAGGTATGACTCATCACCACCCCATAATATACTAATAGTCTCATCACCACCCCCTAATATACTGATAGACTCATCACCACCCCCTAATACACTGATAGATAGACTCATCACCACCCCTAATATACTGATAGTCTCATCACCACCCCTATATACAGATAGACTCATCACCACCCCTAATATACTAATAGTCTCATCACACCCCCTAATATACTGATAGACTCATCACCACCCCTAATATACTGATAGACTCATCACCACCCCTAATATACTGATATACTCATCACTATAATATAGTCTCATCACCACCCCTAATATACTGATAGACTCATCACCAATATACTGACAGACTCATCACCAATATATGATGATAGACTCATCACCACCCCTAATATACTGATAGACTCATCACCACCCCTAATATACTGATAGACTCATCACCACCCCTAATATATGGATAGACTCATCACCACCCCTAATATACTGATAGACTCATCACCACCCCTAATATACTGATTGAGACTAATCATAGGCTCACCCCCCCTAATATACTGATAGATACTCATCACCACCCTAATATACTGATAGACTCATCACCACCCTAATATACTGATAGACTCATCACCACCCCTAATATACTAATAGGCTCATCACCACCCCTAATATACTGATAGATAGACTCATCACCACCCCCTAATATACTGATAGACTCATCACCCCCTAAAATACTGATTGACTCAATCACCACCCCCTAATATACTGATAGATATACTCATCACCACCCCTAATATACTGATAGACTCATCCCCACCCTCTAATAAACTGATAGACTCATCACCACCCCCAGGTACTGATAGATATACTCATCACCACCCCTAATATACTGATATGCTCATCACCACCCTAATATACTGATAGACTCATCACCACCCCTAATATACTGATAGACTCATCACCACCCCCAGGCACTGATAGATATACTCATCACCACCCCTAATATAATGATAGACTCATCACCACCCCTAATATACTGATAGACTCATCACCACCCTAATATACTGATAGATAGACTCATCACCACCCCTAATAAACTGATAGACTCATCACCACCCCTAATATATGGATAGGCTCATCACCACCCCTAATATACTGATAGACTCATCACCACCCCTAATATACTGATAGACTCATCACCACCCCTAATATACTGATAGACTCATCACCACCCCTAATATACTGATAGACTCATCCC
Source organism: Oncorhynchus tshawytscha (assembly GCF_018296145.1). NCBI lineage: Eukaryota > Metazoa > Chordata > Actinopteri > Salmoniformes > Salmonidae > Oncorhynchus > Oncorhynchus tshawytscha. The sequence goes on along the minus strand of NW_024608694.1, from coordinate 71,811 downwards.
CACCCTCTAATAAACTGATAGACTCATCACCACCCCTAATAACTGAAAGATAGACTCATCACCACCCCTAATATTCTCATAGTCTCATCACCACCCCTAATATACTGATAGACTCATCACCACCCCTAATACACTGATAGATAGACTCATCACCACCCCCTAATATTCTGATAGTCTCATAACCACCCTCTGATATACAGGTAGACTCCTCACCACCCCTAATATACTAATAGTCTCATCAACACCCCTAATATACTGATAGACTCATCACCACCCCTAATATACTGATAGGCTCATCACCACCCCTAATATACTGATAGACTCATCACCACCCGCTAATATACTGATATACTCATCACCAACCCTAATATAATAATAGTCTCATCACCACCCCTAATATACTGATAGACTCATCCCCACCCCTAATATACTGACAGACTCATCACCACCCCTAATATACTGATAGGCTCATCACCACCCCTAATATACGGATAGCCTCATCACCACCCCTAATTCACTGATAGATAGACTCATCACCACCCCTAATATACTGATAGACTCATGACCACCCCTAATATACTGATAGACTCATCACCACCCCTAATATATGGATAGACTCATCACCACGCCCTAATATACTGATAGACTCATCACCACCCCTAATATACTGATTGACTAATCACCACCCCTAATATACTGATAGGCTCATCACCACCCTAATATACTGATAGATACTCATCACCACCCCTAATAAACTGATAGACTCATCACCACCTTCTAATATACTGATAGATTAATCACCACCCCTAATACAATGATAGGCTCATCACCACCCCTAATATACTGATAGATAGATTCATCACCACCCCTAATATACTGATAGACTCATCACCACCCCTAATATACTGATAGACTCATCACCACCCCTAATATTCTGATAGACTCATCACCACACGTAATATACTGATAGACTCATCACCACCCCTAATATACTGATAGGCTCATCACCACCCCTAATATACTGATAGATAGACTCATCCCCACCCTCTAATAAACTGATAGACTCATCACCACCCCTAATTCACTGAAAGATAGACTCATCACCACCCCTAATATTCTCATAGTCTCATTACCACCCCTGATATACAGGTAGACTCATCACCACCCCAATATACTAATAGTCTCATCACCACCCCTAATATACTGATAGACTCATCACCACCCCTAATACACTGATAGATAGACTCATCACCACCCCTAATATTCTGATAGTCTCATAACCACCCCTGATATACAGGTAGACTCCTCACCACCCCTAATATACTAATAGTCTCATCAACACCCCCTAATATACTGATAGACTCATCACCACCCCCTAATATACTGATAGACTCATCACCACCCGCTAATATACTGATATACTCATCACCAACCCCTAATATAATAATAGTCTCATCACCACCCCCTAATATACTGATAGACTCATCCCCACCCCTAATATACTGACAGACTCATCACCACCCCCTAATTCACCGATAGATAGACTCATCACCACCCCCTAATATACTGATAGACTCATGACCACCCCCTAATATACTGATAGACTCATCACCACCCCCTAATATACTGGATAGACTCATCACCACCCCTAATATACTGATAGACTCATCACCACCCCTAATATACTGATTGACTAATCATCACCCCCCTAATATACTGATAGACTCATCACCACCCCTAATATACTGATAGATACTCATCACCACCCCCTAATATACTGATTGACTCATCACCACCCCCTAATATACTGATAGATAGACTCATCCCCACCCTCTAATAAACTGATAGACTCATCACCACCCCTAATTCACTGATAGATAGACTCATCACCACCCCTAATATTCTGATAGTCTCATCACCACCCCTAATATACAGGTAGACTCATCACCACCCCTAATATACTAATAGTCTCATCACCACCCCTAATATACTGATAGACTCATCACCACCCCCTAATATACTGATAGATAGACTCATCACCACCCCCTAATATTCTGATAGTCTCATAACCACCCCCTGATATACAGGTAGACTCACCACCCCTAATATACTGATAGTCTCATCAACACCCCTAATATACTGATAGACTCATCACCACCCCTAATATACTGATAGACTCATCACCACCCGCTAATATACTGATATACTCATCACCAACCCCTAATATAATAATAGTCTCATCACCACCCCTAATATACTGATAGACTCATCCCACCCCTAATATACTGATAGACTCATCACCACCCCTAATTTACTGATAGGCTCATCACCACCCCTAATATACGGATAGCCTCATCACCACCCCTAATATACTGATAGATAGACTCATCACCACCCCTAATATACTGATAGACTCATGACCACCCCTAATATACTGATAGACTCATCACCACCCCTAATATATGGATAGACTCATCACACACCCTAATATACTGATAGACTCATCACCACCCCTAATATACAAGATTTCGACTCATCACTGCTACCATGTGTATGTGACAAATAAAATTTGATTTGATTTAATATATGGATAGACTCATCACCACCCCTAATATACTGATAGACTCATCACCACCCCTAATATACTGATAGTCTCATCACACCCCTAATATACTGATAGACTCATCACCACCCCTAATATACTGATAGACTCATCACCACCCTAATATACTGATATACTCATCACCACCCTAATATAATAATAGTCTCATCACCACCCCTAATATACTGATAGACTCATCCCCACCCCTAATATACTGATAGACTCATCACCACCCCTAATATACTGATAGACTCATCACCACCCCTAATATATGGATAGCTCATCACCACCCCTAATATACTGATAGATAGACTCATCACCACCCCTAATATACTGATAGACTCATCACCACCCCTAATACTGATAGACTCATCACCACCCCCTAATATACTGATAGACTCATCACCACCCCTAATATACTGATAGATAGATCATCACCACCCCTAATATACTGATAGACTCATCACCACCCCTAATATACTGATGGACTCATCACCACCCCTAATATTCTGATAGACTCATCACCACACGTAATATACTGATAGACTCATCACCACCCCTAATATACTGATAGACTCATCACCACCCCTAATATACTGATAGGCTCATCACCACCCCTAATATACTGATAGCCTCATCACCACCCCTAATTCACTGATAGATAGACTCATCACCACCCCTAATATACTGATAGACTCATCACACCCCTAATATACTGATAGACTCATCACCACCCCTAATATATGGATAGACTCATCACCACCCCTAATATACTGATAGACTCATCACCACCCCTAATATATGATAGACTCATCACCACGCCCTAATATACTGATAGACTCATCACCACCCCTAATATACTGATAGATAGATCATCACCACCCCTAATATACTGATATACTCATCACCACCCACTAATACAATGATAGACTCATCACCACCCCTAATATACTGATAGATAGACTCATCACCACCCCTAATATACTGATAGACTCATCACCACCCCTAATATACCGATGGACTCATCACCACCCCTAATATTCTGATAGACTCATCACCACACCTAATATACTGATAGACTCATCACCACCCCTAATATACTGATAGACTCATCACCACCCCTAATATACTGATAGATAGACTCATCACCACCCCTAATATACTGATAGACTCATCCCCACAACCTAATATACTAATAGTCTCATCACCACCCCCTAATATACTGATAGATAGACTCATCACCACCCCTAATATACTGATAGACTCATCCCACCCCTAATATACTAATAGTCTCATCACCACCCCTAATATACTGATAGACTCATCACCACCCCTAATACACTGATAGATAGACTCATCACCACCCCTAATATTCTGATAGTCTCATAACCACCCCTGATATACAGGTAGACTCCTCACCACCCCTAATATACTAATAGTCTCATCACCACCCCTAATATACTGATAGACTCATCACCACCCCTAATATACTGATAGACTCATCACCACCCCTAATATACTGATATACTCATCACCACCCCTAATATAATAATAGTCTCATCACCACCCCTAATATACTGATAGACTCATCCCCACCCCTAATATACTGACAGACTCATCACCACCCCTAATTTACTGATAGGCTCATCACCACCCCTAATATACGGATAGCCTCATCACCACCCCTAATTCACTGATAGATAGACTCATCACCACCCCTAATATACTGATAGACTCATGACCACCCCTAATATACTGATAGACTCATCACCACCCCTAATATATGGATAGACTCATCAACACGCCCTAATATAGTGATAGACTCATCACCACCCCTAATATATGGATAGACTCATCACCACCCCTAATATACTGATAGACTCATCACCACCCCTAATATACTGATAGATAGATTCATCACCACCCCTAATATACTGATAGACTCATCACCACCCCTAATACAATGATAGACTCATCACCACCCCTAATATACTGATAGACTCATCACCACCCCTAATATACTGATAGATAGATTCATCACCACCCCTAATATACTGATAGACTCATCACCACCCCTAATATACTGATGGACTCATCACCACCCCTAATATTCTGATAGACTCATCACCACACGTAATATACTGATAGACTCATCACCACCCCTAATATACTGATAGACCCATCACCACCCCCTAATACACTGATAGATAGACTCATCCCCACCCCTAATATACTGATTGACTCATCACCACCCCCTAATATATGGATTGACTCATCACCACCCCTAATATACTGATAGACTCATCACCACCCCTAATATACTGATTGACTAATCACCACCCCTAATATACTGATAGACTCATCACCACCCCTAATATACTGATAGATACTCATCACCACCCCCTAATATACTGATAGACTCATCACCACCCCTAATATACTGATAGACTCATCACCACCCGCTAATATACTGATATACTCATCACCACCCCTAATATAATGAATAGTCTCATCACCACCCCTAATATACTGATAGACTCATCCCCACCCCCTAATATACTGACAGACTCATCACCACCCCTAATATACTGATAGGCTCATCACCACCCCTAATATACGGATAGACTCATCACCACCCCTAATTCACTGATAGACTCATGACCACCCCTAATATACTGATAGACTCATCACCACCCCTAATATATGGATAGACTCATCACCACCCCTAATATACTGATAGACTCATCACCACCCCTAATATACTGATAGACTCATCACCACCCCTAATATACTGATAGACTCATCACCACCCCTAATATATGGATAGACTCATCACCACGCCCTAATATACTGATAGACTCATCACCACCCCTAATATACTGATTGACTAATCACCCCCCTAATATACTGATAGGCTCATCACCACCCCTAATATACTGATAGATACTCATCACCACCCCTAATAAACTGATAGACTCATCACCACCTTCTAATATACTGATAGATTAATCACCACCCCTAATACAATGATAGGCTCATCACCACCCCTAATATACTGATAGATAGATCATCACCACCCCTAATATACTGATAGACTCATCACCACCCCTAATATACTGATAGATAGACTCATCCCCACCCTCTAATAAACTGATAGACTCATCACCACCCCTAATATTCTAATAGTCTCATTACCACCCCTGATATACAGGTAGACTCATCACCACCCCTAATATACTAATAGTCTCATCACCACCCCTAATATACTGATAGACTCATCACCACCCCTAATACACTGATAGATAGACTCATCACCACCCCTAATATTCTGATAGTCTCATAACCACCCCTGATATACAGAGACTCATCACCACCCCTAATATACTAATAGTCTCATCAACACCCCTAATATACTGATAGACTCATCACCACCCCTAATATACTGATAGACTCATCACCACCCCTAATATACTGATATACTCATCACCACCCCTAATATAATGATAGTCTCATCACCACCCCTAATATACTGATAGACTCATCCCACCCCTAATATACTGACAGACTCATCACCACCCCTAATATACTGATAGGCTCATCACCACCCCTAATATACGGATAGCTCATCACCACCCCTAATTCACTGATAGATAGACTCATCACCACCCCTAATATACTGATAGACTCATCACCACCCCTAATATACTGATAGACTCATCACCATCCCTAATATATGGATAGACTCATCACACCCCTAATATACTGATAGACTCATCACCACCCCTAATATATGGATAGATAGATTCATCACCACCACTAATATACTGATAGACTCATCACCACCCCTAATATATGATAGACTCATCACCACCCCTAATATACTGATAGATAGACTCATCACCACCCCTAATATACTGATAGACTCATCCCCACCCCTAATATACTAATAGTCTCATCACCACCCCTAATATACTGATAGACTCATCACCACCCCTAATACACTGATAGATAGACTCATCACCACCCCTAATATTCTGATAGTCTCATAACACCCCCCTGATATACAGGTAGACTCATCACCACCCCTAATATACTGATAGACTCATCACCACCCCTAATATACTGATAGACTCATCACCACCCCTAATATACTGATAGACTCATCACCACCCGCTAATATACTGATATACTCATCACCAACCCTAATATAATAATAGTCTCATCACCACCCCTAATATACTGATAGACTCATCACCACCCCTAATATACTGATAGACTCATCACCACCCCTAATATACTGATAGGCTCATCACCACCCCTAATATACTGATAGCTCATCACCACCCCCTAATATACTGATAGATAGACTCATCACCACCCCTAATATACTGATAGACTCATCACCACCCCTAATACACTGATAGGCTCATCACCACCCCTAATATACTGATAGACTCATCACCACCCCTAATATACTGATAGATAGATTCATCACCACCCCCTAATATACTGATAGACTCATCACCACCACCCTAATACACCTGATGGACTCATCACCACCCCTAATATTCTGATAGACTCATCACCACACGTAATATACTGATAGACTCATCACCCCCCCTAATATACTGATAGACTCATCACCACCCCTAATTTACTGATAGACTCATCACCACCCCTAATATACTGATAGACTCATCACCACCCCTAATATACTGATAGATAGACTCATCACCACCCCTAATATACTGATAGACTCATGACCACCCCCAATATACTGATAGACTCATCACCACCCCTAATATACTGGATAGACTCATCACCACGCCCTAATATACTGATAGACTCATCACCACCCCTAATATATGGATAGACTCATCACCACGCCCTAATATACTGATAGACTCATCACCACCCCTAATATACTGATAGATAGATTCATCACCACCCCTAATATACTGATAGACTCATCACCACCCCTAATACAATGATAGGCTCATCACCACCCCTAATATACTGATAGACTCATCATCACCCCTAATATACTGATAGATAGACTCATCACCACCCCTAATATACTGATAGACTCATCACCACCCCCTAATATACCGATGGACTCATCACCACCCCTAATATACTGATAGACTCATCACCACCCCTAATACACTGATAGATAGACTCATCACCACCCCTAATATACTGATAGACTCATCACCACCCCTAATATACTGATAGTCTCATCACCACCCCTAATATACTGATAGATAGACTCATCACCACCCCTAATATACTGATAGACTCATCACCACCCCTAATATACTGATAGACTCATCACCACCCCTAATATACTGATAGACTCATCACCACCCCTAATATACTGATAGATAGACTCATCACCACCCCCTAATATTCTGATAGACTCATCACCACCCCTAATATACTGATGATAGACTCATCACCACCCCTAATATACTGATAGACTCATCACCACCCCTAATATACTGATAGACTCATCACCACCCCTAATATACTGGATAGACTCATCACCACCCCTAATATAGTGATAGACTCATCACCACCCCTAATATATGGATAGACTCATCACCACCCCTAATATACTGATAGACTCATCACCACCCCTAATATACTGATAGATAGACTCATCACCACCCCTAATATACTGATAGACTCATCACCACCCCTAATATACTGATAGACTCATCACCACCCCTAATATACTGATAGACTCATCACCACCCCTAATATACTGATAGATAGATTCATCACCACCCCTAATATACTGATAGACTCATCACCACCCCTAATATACTGATGATAGACTCATCACCACCCCTAATATTCTGATAGACTCATCACCACACCCTAATATACTGATAGACTCATCACCACCCCTAATATACTGATAGACCCATCACCACCCCTAATATACTGATAGATAGACTCATCACCACCCCTAATATACTGATTGACTCATCACCACCCCTAATATACTGATAGACTCATCACCACCCCTAATATACTGATAGTCTCATCACCACCCCTATATACAGGTAGATAGACTCACCACCACCCTAATATACTAATAGTCTCATCAACACCCCCTAATATACTGATAGACTCATCACCACCCCTAATATACTGATAGACTCATCACCACCCCTAATATACTGATAGACTCATCACCACCCCTAATATAATGATAGTCTCATCACCACCCCTAATATACTGATAGACTCATCACCACCCCTAATATACTGATAGACTCATCACCACCCCTAATATACTGATAGGCTCATCACCACCCCTAATATACGGATAGCCTCATCACCACCCCTAATTCACTGATAGATAGACTCATCACCACCCCTAATATACTGATAGACTCATCACCACCCCTAATATACTGATAGACTCATCACCACCCCCCCCTAATATATGGATAGACTCATCACCACCCCTAATATACTGATAGACTCATCACCACCCCCTAATATATGGATAGACTCATCACCACCCCTAATATACTGATAGACTCATCACCACCCCTAATATACTGATAGATAGACTCATCACCACCCCTAATATACTGATAGACTCATCACCACCCCTAATATACTGATAGACTCATCACCACCCCTAATATACTGATAGACTCATCACCACCCCTAATATACTGATAGATAGATTCATCACCACCCCTAATATACTGATAGACTCATCACCACCCCTAATATACTGATGGACTCATCACCACCCCTAATATTCTGATAGACTCATCACCACACGTAATATACTGATAGACTCATCACCACCCCTAATATACTGATAGACTCATCACCACCCCTAATACACTGATAGATAGACTCATCACCACCCCCCTAATATACTGATAGACTCATCACCACCCCTAATATATGATAGACTCATCACCACCCCTAATATACTGATAGACTCATCACCACCCCTAATATACTGATTGACAAATCACCACCCCTAATATACTGATAGGCTCATCACCACCCCTAATATACTGATAGATACTCATCACCACCCCCAATAAACTGATAGACTCATCACCACCCCTAATATACTGATAGACTCATCACCACCCCTAATATACTGATAGACTCATCACCACCCCTAATATACTGATAGACTCATCACCACCCCTAATATACTGATAGACTCATCACCACCCCTAATATACTGATAGACTCATCACCACCCCTAATATACTGATAGACTCATCACCACCCCTAATTCACTGATAGATAGACTCATCACCACCCCTAATATACTGATAGACTCATCACCACCCCTAATATACTGATAGACTCATCACCACCCCTAATATACTGGATAGACTCATCACCACCCCTAATATACTGATAGACTCATCACCACCCCTAATATACTGATTGACTCATCACCACCCCTAATATACTGATAGGCTCATCACCACCCCTAATATACTGATAGATACTCATCACCACCCCTAATATACTGATTGACTCATCACCACCCCTAATATACTGATAGATAGACTCATCACCACCCCTGATATTCTGATAGACTCATCACCACACTTAATATACTGATAGACTCATCACCAACTCCTAATATACTGATAGACTCATCACCACCCCTAATATATGGATAGGCTCATCACCAACTCCTAATATACTGATAGACTCATCACCACCCCCTAATATACTGATAGATAGACTCATCACCACCCCCTAATAAACTGATAGACTCATCACCACCCGCTAATATACTGATAGATAGACTCATCACCACCCCTAATATACTGATTGACTCATCACCACCCCTAATTCACTGAAAGATAGACTCATCACCACCCCTAATATTCTGATAGACTCATCACCACCCCTAATATACTGATAGACTCATCACCACCCCTAATATACTGATAGACTCATCACCACCCCTAATATACTGATAGATAGATCATCACCACCTGATAGACTCATCACCACCCCTAATATACTGATAGGCTCATCACCACCCCCTAATATACTGATAGACTCATCACCACCCCTAATATACTGATAGATAGATCATCACCACCCCTAATATACTGATAGACTCATCACCACCCCTAATATACTGATGGACTCATCACCACCCCTAATATTCTGATAGACTCATCACCACACGTAATATACTGATAGACTCATCACCACCCCTAATATACTGATAGACTCATCACCACCCCTAATACACTGATAGATAGACTCATCACCACCCCTAATATACTGATAGACTCATCACCACCCCTAATATACTGGATAGACTCATCACCACCCCTAATATACTGATAGACTCATCACCACCCCTAATATACTGATTGACTCATCACCACCCCCTAATATACTGATAGACTCATCACCACCCCTAATATACTGATAGATACTCATCACCACCCCTAATATACTGATAGACTCATCACCACCCCTAATATACTGATAGACTCATCACCACCCCTAATATACTGATATACTCATCACCACCCCTAATATAATGATAGTCTCATCACCACCCCTAATATACTGATAGACTCATCCCCACCCCTAATATACTGATAGACTCATCACCACCCCCTAATATACTGATAGCCTCATCACCACCCCTAATATCACTGATAGATAGACTCATCACCACCCCTAATATACTGATAGACTCATCACCACCCCTAATATATGGATAGACTCATCACCATGCCCTAATATACTGATAGACTCATCACCACCCCTAATATACTGATAGACTCATCACCACCCCTAATATACTGATAGACTCATCACCACCCCTAATATATGATAGGCTCATCACCACCCCTAATATACTGATAGACTCATCACCACCCCTAATATACTGATAGATAGATCATCACCACCCCTAATATACTGATAGACTCATCACCACCCCTAATATACTGATAGACTCATCACCACCCCTAATATTCTGATAGACTCATCACCACACGTAATATACTGATAGACTCATCACCACCCCTAATATACTGATAGACTCATCACCACCCCTAATATACTGATAGACTCATCACCACCCCTAATATATGGATAGACTCATCACCACCCCTAATATACTGATAGACTCATCACCACCCCTAATATACTGATTGACTCATCACCACCCCCTAATATACTGATAGGCTCATCACCACCCCTAATATACTGATAGATACTCATCACCACCCCCTAATATACTGATAGACTCATCACCACCCCTAATATAATAATAGTCTCATCACCACCCCTAATATACTGATAGACTCATCCCCACCCCTAATATACTGATAGACTCATCACCACCCCTAATATACTGATAGCCTCATCACCACCCCCTAATATACTGATAGATAGACTCATCACCACCCCTAATATACTGATAGACTCATCACCACCCCTAATATACTGATAGACTCATCACCACCCCTAATATATGGATAGACTCATCACCACCCCTAATATACTGATAGACTCATCACCACCCCTAATATACTGATTGACTAATCATCACCCCTAATACAATGATAGACTCATCACCACCCCTAATATACTGATAGACTCATCACCACCCCTAATATACTGATAGATAGATCATCACCACCCCTAATATACTGATAGACTCATCACCACCCCTAATATACTGATGGACTCATCACCACCCCTAATATTCTGATAGACTCATCACCACCCTAATATACTGATAGACTCATCACCACCCCTAATATACTGATAGACCCATCACCACCCCTAATACACTGATAGATAGACTCATCACCACCCCTAATATACTGATTGACTCATCACCACCCCTAATATACTGGATAGACTCATCACCACCCCTAATATACTGATAGACTCATCACCACCCCTAATATACTGATTGACTAATCACCACCCCTAATATACTGATAGGCTCATCACCACCCCTAATATACTGATAGATACTCATCACACACCCCTAATAAACTGATAGACTCATCACCACCCCCTAATATACTGATAGACTCATCACCACCCCTAATATACTGATATACTCATCACCACCCCCTAATATAATGATAGTCTCATCACCACCCCTAATATACTGATAGACTCATCCCCACCCCTAATATACTGATAGACTCATCACCACCCCTAATATACTGATAGACTCATCACCACCCCCTAATATACTGATAGATAGACTCATCACCACCCCTAATATACTGATAGACTCATCACCACCCCTAATATACTGATAGACTCATCACCACCCCTAATATATGGATAGACTCATCACCACGCCTAATATACTGATAGACTCATCACCACCCCTAATATACTGATTGACTAATCATCACCCCTAATATACTGATAGGCTCATCACCACCCCTAATATACTGATAGATACTCATCACCACCCCTAATATACTGATTGACTCATCACCACCCCTAATATACTGATAGATAGACTCATCACCACCCCCTAATATCACTGATAGATAGACTCATCACCACCCCTAATATACTGATAGACTCATCACCACCCCCCTAATATACTGATAGACTCATCACCACCCCTAATATACTGATAGACTCATCACCACCCCTAATATACTGATAGACTCATCACCACCCCTAATATACTGATTGACTAATCATCACCCCCTAATATACTGATAGGCTCATCACCACCCCTAATATACTGATAGATACTCATCACCACCCCAATATACTGATTGACTCATCACCACCCCCTAATATACTGATAGATAGACTCATCACCACCCCTAATAAACTGATAGACTCATCACCACCCCTAATATACTGATAGATAGACTCATCACCACCCCTAATATACTGATAGTCTCATCACCACCCCTGAATATACTGGTAGACTCATCACCACCCCTAATATACTGATAGACTCATCACCACCCCTAATATACTGATAGATAGATTCATCACCACCCCTAATATACTGATAGACTCATCACCACCCCTAATATACTGATAGACTCATCACCACCCCTAATATACTGATAGACTCATCACCACCCCTAATATACTGATAGATAGATTCATCACCACCCCTAATATACTGATAGACTCATCACCACCCCTAATATACTGATGGACTCATCACCACCCCTAATATACTGATAGACTCATCACCACCCGTAATATACTGATAGACTCATCACCACCCCTAATATACTGATAGACTCATCACCACCCCCTAATATACTGATAGATAGACTCATCACCACCCCTAATATACTGATAGACTCATCACCACCCCTAATATACTGATTGACTCATCACCACCCCTAATATACTGATAGACTCATCACCACCCCTAATATACTGATTGACTAATCACCACCCCTAATATACTGATAGGCTCATCACCACCCCCTAATATACTGATAGATACTCATCACCACCCCTAATAAACTGATAGACTCATCACCACCCTAATATACTGATAGACTCATCACCACCCCTAATATACTGATATACTCATCACCACCCCTAATATAATGATAGTCTCATCACCACCCCTAATATACTGATAGACTCATCACCACCCCTAATATACTGATAGACTCATCACCACCCCTAATATACTGATAGACTCATCACCACCCCCTAATTCACTGATGATAGACTCATCACCACCCCTAATATACTGATAGACTCATCACCACCCCTAATATATGGATAGACTCATCACCACCCCCTAATATACTGATAGACTCATCACCACCCCTAATATACTGATAGATAGATCATCACCACCCCTAATATACTGATAGACTCATCACCACCACCTAATATACTGATAGACTCATCACCACCCTCTAATATACTGATAGACTCATCACCACCCCTAATATACTGATAGATAGATCATCACCACCCCCTAATATACTGATAGACTCATCACCACCCCTAATATACTGATGACTCATCACCACCCCTAATATTCTGATAGACTCATCACCACCCCTAATATACTGATAGACTCATCACCACCCCTAATATACTGATAGACTCATCACCACCCCCTAATATACTGATTGACTCATCACCACCCCTAATATACTGATAGACTCATCACCACCCCTAATATACTGATAGACTCATCACCACCCCTAATATACTGATTGACTCATCACCACCCCTAATATACTGATAGACTCATCACCACCCCTAATATACTGATAGATACTCATCACCACCCTAATATACTGATAGATACTCATCACCACCCCTAATATACTAATAGACTCATCACCACCCCTAATATACTGATAGACTCATCACCACCCCTAATATACTGATAGACTCATCACCACCCCTAATATACTGATAGACTCATCACCACCCCCTAATATACTGATAGATAGACTCATCACCACCCCTAATATACTGATAGACTCATCACCACCCCTAATATACTGATAGACTCATCACCACCCCTAATATACTGATAGACTCATCACCACCCCTAATATACTGATAGACTCATCACCACCCCTAATATACTGATAGACTCATCACCACCCCTAATATACTGATAGACTCATCACCACCCCTAATATACTGATAGATAGACTCATCACCACCCCTAATATACTGATAGACTCATCACCACCCCTAATATACTGATAGATAGACTCATCACCACCCCTAATATACTGATAGACTCATCACCACCCCTAATATGATAGATAGACTCATCACCACCCCTAATATACTGATAGACTCATCACCACCCCTAATATACTGATAGACTACTGATAGACTCATCACCACCCCTAATATATGGATAGACTCATCACCACCCCTAATATACTGATAGACTCATCACCACCCTAATATACTGATTGACTAATCATCACCCCTAATATACTGATAGGCTCATCACCACCCCTAATATACTGATAGATACTCATCACCACCCCCTAATATACTGATAGACTCATCACCACCCCTAATATACTGATAGATAGACTCATCACCACCCCTAATATACTGATAGACTCATCACCACCCCTAATATACTGATAGACTCATCACCACCCCTAATATTCTGATGATCTCATCACCACCCCTGATATACTGATAGACTCATCACCACCCCTAATATACTGATAGACTCATCACCACCCCTAATATACTGATAGACTCATCACCACCCCCCTAATATATGATAGACTCATCACCACACCTAATATACTGATAGACTCATCACCACCCCTAATATACTGATAGACTCATCACCACCCCTAATATACTGATAGATAGACTCATCACCACCCCTAATATACTGATAGACTCATCACCACCATCCCTAATATACTGATAGACTCATCACCACCCCTAATATTCTGATAGTCTCATCACCACCCCTGATATACTGGTAGACTCATCACCACCCCTAATATACTGATAGTCTCATCACCACCCTCTAATATACTGATAGACTCATCACCACCCCCTAATATACTGATAGACTCATCACCACCCCTAATATACTGATAGACTCATCACCACCCCTAATATACTGATAGACTCATCACCACCCCCTAATATACTGATAGCCTCATCACCACCCCTAATATACTGATAGATAGACTCATCACCACCCCTAATATACTGATAGACTCATCACCACCCCTAATATACTGATAGACTCATCACCACCCCCTAATATACTGGATAGACTCATCACCACCCCTAATATACTGATAGACTCATCACCACCCCCTAATATACTGATTGACTAATCATCACCCCCTAATATACTGATAGGCTCATCACCACTCCCTAATATACTGATAGATACTCATCACCACCCCCTAATAAACTGATAGACTCATCACCACCTTCTAATATACTGATAGATTAATCACCACCTCCTAATATACTGATAGACTCACCACCACCCCCTAATATATGGATAGGCTCATCACCAACCCCTAATATACTGATAGACTCATAACCACCCCCTAATATACTGATAGACTCATCACCACCCCTAATATACTGATAGACTCATCACTAACCCCTAATAGGCACTGATAGATATGCTCATCACCACCCCTAATATACTGATAGACTCATCACCACCCCTAATATACTGATTGACTCATCACCACCCCTAATATACTGATAGACTGACTCACCACCCCTAATATACTGATAGATAGATCATCACCACCCCTAATATACTGATAGACTCATCACCACCCCTAATATACTGATAGATAGAGTCATCACCACCCCTAATATACTGATAGACTCATCACCACCCCTAATATACTGATAGATAGACTCATCACCACCCCTAATATACTGATAGACTCATCACCACCCTAATATACTGATAGATAGACTCATCACCACTGCTAATATACTGATAGGCTCATCACCACCCCTAATAAACTGATAGACTCATCACCACCCCTAATATACTGATAGATGGACTCATCACCACCCTCTAATATATCTGATAGACTCAATCACCACCCCTAATATACTGATAGACTCATCACCACCCCTAATATACTGATAGACTCATCACCACCCCCTAATATACTGATAGACTCATCACCACCCCTAATACACTGATAGATAGACTCATCACCACCCCTAATATACTGATAGACTCATCACCCACCCCTAATATACTGATAGACTCATCACCACCCCTAATATACTGATAGACTCATCACCACCCCTAATATACTGATAGACTCATCACCACCCCTAATATAACTGATAGACTCATCACCACCCCCTAATATACTGATAGATGGACTCATCACCACCCCTAATATATCGATAGACTCATCACCACCCCTAATATACTGATAGACTCATCACCACCCCTAATATACTGATAGACTCATCACCACCCCCTAATATACTGATAGACTCATCACCACCCCTAATATACTGATAGATAGACTCATCACCACCCCTAATATACTGATAGACTCATCACCACCCCCTAATATACTGATTGACTCATCACCACCCTAATATACTGATAGGCTCATCACCACCCCTAATATACTGATAGATAGATCATCACCACCCTAATATACTGATAGACTCATCACCACCCCTAATATACTGATGGACTCATCACCACCCCTAATATACTGATAGACTCATCACCACCCCTAATATACTGATAGACTCATCACCACCCCTAATATACTGATAGACTCATCACCACCCCTAATATACTGATTGACTCATCACCACCCCTAATATACTGATAGGCTCATCACCACCCCTAATATACTGATAGATAGACTCATCACCACCCCTAATATACTGATAGACTCAATCACCACCCCCTAATATACTGATAGATAGATCATCACCACCCCTAATATACTGATAGACTCATCACCACCCCTAATATACTGATGGACTCATCACCACCCCTAATATCACTGATAGATCACTCATCACCACCCCTGATATACTGATAGACTCATCACCACCCCTAATATACTGATAGACTCATCACCACCCCTAATATACTGATAGACTCATCACCACCCCTAATATACTGATAGATAGACTCATCACCACCCCTAATATACTGATAGACTCATCACCACCCCTAATATACTGATAGACTCATCACCACCCCTAATATACTGATAGGCTCATCACCACCCTAATATACTGATAGACTCATCACCACCCCCAATATACTGATAGATATACTCATCACCACCCCTAATATACTGATAGACTCATCACCACCCCTAATATACTGATAGACTCATCACCACCCCTAATATACTGATAGTCTCATCACACCCCTGATATACTGATAGACTCCTCACCACCCCTAATATACTAATAGTCTCATCACCACCCCTAATATACTGATAGACTCATCACCACCCCTAATATACTGATAGACTCATCACCACCCTAATATACTGATAGACTCATCACCACCCCTAATATACTGATAGACTCATCACCACCCCTAATATACGGATAGACTCATCACCACCCCCTAATACTGATAGATAGACTCATCACCACCCCTAATATACTGATAGACTCATCACCACCCCTAATATACTGATAGACTCATCACCACCCCTAATATACTGGATAGACTCATCACCACCCCTAATATACTGATAGACTCATCACCACCCCTAATATACTGATTGACTAATCACCACCCCTAATATACTGATAGGCTCATCACCACCCCTAATATACTGATAGATACTCATCACCACCCCTAATAAACTGATAGACTCATCACACCACCCCTAATATACTGATAGATCATCACCACCCCTAATATACTGATAGACTCATCACCACCCCTAATATATGGATAGACTCATCACCACCCCTAATATACTGATAGACTCATCACCACCCCTAATATACTGATAGACTCATCACCACCCCCTAATATACTGATAGACTCATCACCACCCCTAATATATAGATAGACTCATCACCACCCCTAATATACTGATAGACTCATCACCACCCCCTAATATACTGATAGACTCATCACCACCCCTAATATACTGATAGACTCATCACCACCCCTAATATACTGATAGACTCATCACCACCCCTAATATACTGATAGACTCATCACCACCACCTAATATACTGATAGACTCATCACCACCCCCTAATATACTGATAGACTCATCACCACCCCCTAATATACTGATAGACTCATCACCACCCTAATTCACTGATAGATAGACTCATCACCACCCCTAATATACTGATAGACTCATCCCACCCCTAATATACTGAATATACCCCTAATAGACTAGATAGACTCATCACCCCCTAATATACTGATAGACTCATCACCACCCCTAATATACTGATAGACTCATCACCACCCCTAATATACTGATAGACTCATCACCACCCTAAATATACTGATAGACTCATCACCACCCCTAATATACTGATAGACTCATCACCACCCCTAATATGATGATAGACTCATCACCACCCCTAATATACTGATAGACTCATCACCACCCCTAATATACTGATAGACTCATCACCACCCCTAATATACTGATAGACTCATCACCACCCCTAATATACTGATAGACTCATCACCACCCCTAATATACTGATAGACTCATCACCACCCCTAATATACTGATAGACTCATCACCACCCCCCTATATAGATAGACTCATCACTGAATAGAGACTCATCACCACCCCTAATATACTGATAGACTCATCACCACCCTAATATACTGATAGACTCATCACCACCCCTAATATACTGATAGACTCATCACCACCCCTAATATACTGATAGATAGACTCATCACCACCCCTAATATACTGATAGACTCATCACCACCCCTAATATACTGATAGACTCATCACCACCCCTAATATACTGATAGACTCATCACCACCCTAATATACTGATAGACTCATCACCACCCCTAATATACTGATAGACTCATCACCACCCCTAATATACTGATAGACTCATCACCACCCCTAATATACTGATAGACTCATCACCACCCTAATATACTGATAGACTCATCACCACCCCTAATATACTGATAGACTCATCACCACCCCTAATATACTGATAGACTCATCACCACCCCTAATATACTGATAGACTCATCACCACCCCTAATATACTGATAGACTCATCACCACCCCCTAATATACTGATAGACTCATCACCACCCCTAATATACTGATAGACTCATCACCACCTAATATACTGATAGACTCATCACCACCCCCTAATATACTGATAGACTCATCACCACCCCTAATATACTGATAGATAGACTCATCACCACCCTAATATACTGATAGACTCATCACCACCCCTAATATACTGATAGACTCATCACCACCCCTAATATACTGATAGACTCATCACCACCCTAATATACTGATAGACTCATCACCACCCCTAATATACTGATAGACTCATCACCACCCCTAATATACTGATAGACTCATCACCACCCCTAATATACTGATAGATAGACTCATCACCACCCCTAATATACTGATAGACTCATCACCACCCCTAATATACTGATAGACTCATCACCACCCCTAATATACTGATAGACTCATCACCACCCCTAATATACTGATAGATCATCACCACCCCTAATATACTGATAGACTCATCACCACCCCTAATATACTGATAGACTCATCACCACCCCCTAATATACTGATAGACTCATCATCACCACCCCTAATATACTGATAGATAGACTCATCACCACCCCTAATATACTGATAGACTCATCACCACCCCTAATATACTGATAGATAGACTCATCACCACCCCTAATATACTGATAGACTCATCACCACCCCTAATATACTGATAGACTCATCACCACCCCTAATATACTGATAGACTAGACTCATCACCACCCCTAATATACTGATAGACTCATCACCACCCCTAATATACTGATAGACTCATCACCACCCCTAATATACTGATAGACTCATCACCACCCCTAATATACTGATAGACTCATCACCACCCCTAATATACTGATAGACTCATCACCACCCCTAATATACTGATAGACTCATCACCACCCCTAATATACTGATAGACTCATCACCACCCCTAATATACTGATAGACTCATCACCACCCCCTAATATACTGATAGACTCATCACCACCCCTAATATACTGATAGACTCATCACCACCACCCTAATATACTGATAGACTCATCACCACCCCTAATATACTGATAGACTCATCACCACCCCTAATATACTGATAGACTCATCACCACCCCTAATATACTGATAGACTCATCACCACCCCTAATATACTGATAGATAGACTCATCACCACCCCTAATATACTGATAGACTCATCACCACCCCTAATATACTGATAGACTCATCACCACCCCTAATATACTGATAGACTCATCACCACCCCTAATATACTGATAGACTCATCACCACCCCCTAATATACTGATAGACTCATCACCACCCCTAATATACTGATAGACTCATCACCACCCCCTAATATACTGATAGATAGACTCATCACCACCCCTAATATACTGATAGACTCATCACCACCCCTAATATACTGATAGACTCATCACCACCCCTAATATACTGATAGACTCATCACCACCCCTAATATACTGATAGACTCATCACCACCCCTAATATACTGATGCTCATCACCACCCCTAATATACTGATAGACTCATCACCACCCCTAATATACTGATAGATAGACTCATCACCACCCCTAATATACTGATAGACTCATCACCACCCCCTAATATACTGATAGACTCATCACCACCCCTAATATACTGATAGACTCATCACCACCCCTAATATACTGATAGATAGACTCATCACCACCCCTAATATACTGATAGACTCATCACCACCCCTAATATACTGATAGACTCATCACCACCCCTAATATACTGATAGACTCATCACCACCCCTAATATACTGATAGACTCATCACCACCCCTAATATACTGATAGACTCATCACCACCCCTAATATACTGATAGATAGACTCATCACCACCCCTAATATACTGATAGACTCATCACCACCCCTAATATACTGATAGACTCATCACCACCCCTAATATACTGATAGACTCATCACCACCCCTAATATACTGATAGACTCATCACCACCCCTAATATACTGATAGACTCATCACCACCCCTAATATACTGATAGACTCATCACCACCCCTAATATACTGATAGACTCATCACCACCCCTAATATACTGATAGATAGACTCATCACCACCCCTAATATACTGATAGACTCATCACCACCCCTAATATACTGATAGACTCATCACCACCCCTAATATACTGATAGACTCATCACCACCCCTAATATACTGATAGACTCATCACCACCCCTAATATACTGATAGACTCATCACCACCCCTAATATACTGATAGACTCATCACCACCCCTAATATACTGATAGACTCATCACCACCCCTAATATACTGATAGACTCATCACCACCCCTAATATACTGATAGACTCATCACCACCCCTAATATACTGATAGACTCATCACCACCCCTAATATACTGATACTGAATATCACCACCCCTAATATACTGATAGACTCATCACCACCCCTAATATACTGATAGACTCATCACCACCCCTAATATACTGATAGATAGACTCATCACCACCCCTAATATACTGATAGACTCATCACCACCCCTAATATACTGATAGACTCATCACCACCCCTAATATACTGATAGATAGACTCATCACCACCCCTAATATACTGATAGACTCATCACCACCCCTAATATACTGATAGACTCATCACCACCCCTAATATACTGATAGACTCATCACCACCCCTAATATACTGATAGATAGACTCATCACCACCCCTAATATACTGATAGACTCATCACCACCCCTAATATACTGATAGACTCATCACCACCCCTAATATACTGATAGACTCATCACCACCCCTAATATACTGATAGACTCATCACCACCCCTAATATACTGATAGACTCATCACCACCCCTAATATACTGATAGATAGACTCATCACCACCCCTAATATACTGATAGACTCATCACCACCCCTAATATACTGATAGACTCATCACCACCCCTAATATACTGATAGATAGACTCATCACCACCCCTAATATACTGATAGACTCATCACCACCCCTAATATACTGATAGACTCATCACCACCCCCTAATATATACTGATAGACTCATCACCACCCCCCCTAATATACTGATAGACTCATCACCACCCCTAATATACTGATAGACTCATCACCACCCCTAATATACTGATAGACTCATCACCACCCCTAATATACTGATAGACTCATCACCACCCCTAATATACTGATAGATAGACTCATCACCACCCCTAATATACTGATAGACTCATCACCACCCCTAATATACTGATAGACTCATCACCACCCCTAATATACTGATAGATAGACTCATCACCACCCCTAATATACTGATAGACTCATCACCACCCCTAATATACTGATAGACTCATCACCACCCCTAATATACTGATAGACTCATCACCACCCCCCTAATATACTGATAGATAGACTCATCACCACCCCTAATATACTGATAGACTCATCACCACCCCCTAATATACTGATAGACTCATCACCACCCCTAATATACTGATAGACTCATCACCACCCCTAATATACTGATAGACTCATCACCACCCTAATATACTGATAGACTCATCACCACCCCTAATATACTGATAGACTCATCACCACCCCTAATATACTGATAGACTCATCACCACCCCCTAATATACTGATAGACTCATCACCACCCCTAATATACTGATAGACTCATCACCACCCCTAATATACTGATAGATAGACTCATCACCACCCCTAATATACTGATAGACTCATCACCACCCCTAATATACTGATAGACTCATCACCACCCCTAATATACTGATAGACTCATCACCACCCCTAATATACTGATAGACTCATCACCACCCCTAATATACTGATAGACTCATCACCACCCCTAATATACTGATAGACTCATCACCACCCCTAATATCTGATAGACTCATCACCACCCAATATACTGATAGATAGACTCATCACCACCCCTAATATACTGATAGACTCATCACCACCCCTAATATACTGATAGACTCATCACCACCCCCCTAATATACTGATAGATAGACTCATCACCACCCCTAATATACTGATAGACTCATCACCACCCCTAATATACTGATAGACTCATCACCACCCCTAATATACTGATAGACTCATCACCACCCCTAATATACTGATAGATAGACTCATCACCACCCCTAATATACTGATAGACTCATCACCACCCCTAATATACTGATAGACTCATCACCACCCCCCTAATATACTGATAGACTCATCACCACCCCTAATATACTGATAGACTCATCACCACCCCTAATATACTGATAGACTCATCACCACCCCTAATATACTGATAGACTCATCACCACCCCTAATATACTGATAGACTCATCACCACCCCTAATATACTGATAGACTCATCACCACCCCTAATATACTGATAGATAGACTCATCACCACCCCTAATATACTGATAGACTCATCACCACCCCTAATATACTGATAGACTCATCACCACCCCTAATATACTGATAGACTCATCACCACCCCTAATATACTGATAGACTCATCACCACCCCCCTAATATACTGATAGACTCATCACCACCCCCCTAATATACTGATAGATAGACTCATCACCACCCCTAATATACTGATAGACTCATCACCACCCCTAATATACTGATAGACTCATCACCACCCCTAATATACTGATAGACTCATCACCACCCCCCCTAATATACTGATAGACTCACCACCCCTAATATACTGATAGACTCATCACCACCCCCTAATATACTGATAGATAGATTCATCACCACCCCTAATATACTGATAGACTCATCACCACCCCTAATATACTGATAGACTCATCACCACCCCCTAATATACTGATAGACTCATCACCACCCCTAATATACTGATAGACTCATCACCACCTAATATACTGATAGACTCATCACCACCCCTAATATACTGATAGATAGACTCATCACCACCCCTAATATACTGATAGGCTCATCACCACCCCTAATATACTGATAGACTCATCACCACCACCCTAATATACTGATAGACTCATCACCACCCCTAATATACTGATAGACTCATCACCACCCCTAATATACTGATAGACTCATCACCACCCCTAATATACTGATAGATAGACTCATCACCACCCCCTAATATACTGATAGACTCATCACCACCCCTAATATACTGATAGACTCATCACCACCCCTAATATACTGATAGACTCATCACCACCCCTAATATACTGATAGACTCATCACCACCCCTAATATACTGATAGACTCATCACCACCCCTAATATACTGATAGACTCATCACCACCCCTAATATACTGATAGACTCATCACCACCCCTAATATACTGATAGGCTCATCACCACCCCTAATATACTGATAGACTCATGACCACCCTCTAATATACTGATCGACTCATCACCACCCAATAATATACTGATGGACTCATCACCACCCCCTAATGAACTGATAGATAGACTCATCACCACCCTTAAAATACTGATAGACTCATCACCACACTCTATTATTCTGATAGACTCATCACCACCCCCTAATACACTGAGAGATAGACTCATCACCACCCCTAATATACTGATAGACTCATCACCACCCCTAATATACTGATAGACTCATCACCACCCCTAATATACTGATAGACTCATCACCACCCCTAATATACTGATAGATAGACTCATCACCCCCCCTAATATACTGATAGACTCATCACCACCCCTAATATACTGATAGACTCATCACCACCCCTAATATAGATAGACTCATCACCACCCCTAATATACTGATAGACTCATCACCACCCCTAATATACTGATAGACTCATCACCACCCCTAATATACTGATAGACTCATCACCACCCCTAATATACTGATAGATAGACTCATCACCACCCCTAATATACTGATAGACTCATCACCACCCCTAATATACTGATAGACTCATCACCACCCCCCTAATATACTGATAGATAGACTCATCACCACCCCTAATATACTGATAGACTCATCACCACCCCTAATATACTGATAGACTCATCACCACCCCTAATATACTGATAGATAGACTCATCACCACCCCTAATATACTGATAGACTCATCACCACCCCCCTAATATACTGATAGATAGACTCATCACCACCCTAATATACTGATAGACTCATCACCACCCCTAATATACTGATAGACTCATCACCACCCCTAATATATAGATAGACTCATCACCACCCCTATATACTGATAGACTCATCACCACCCCTAATATACTGATAGACTCATCACCACCCCCTAATATACTGATAGACCATCACCACCCCTAATATACTGATAGATAGACTCATCACCACCCCTAATATACTGATAGACTCATCACCACCCCTAATATACTGATAGACTCATCACCACCCCTAATATACTGATAGACTCATCACCACCCCTAATATACTGATAGACTCATCACCACCCCCTAATATACTGATAGACTCATCACCACCCCTAATATACTGATAGACTCATCACCACCCCTAATATACTGATAGACTCATCACCACCCCTAATATACTGATAGACTCATCACCACCCCTAATATACTGATAGATAGACTCATCACCACCCCTAATATACTGATAGACTCATCACCACCCCCTAATATACTGATAGACTCATCACCACCCCCAATATACTGATAGACTCATCACCACCCCTAATATACTGATAGACTCATCACCACCCCTAATATACTGATAGACTCATCACCACCCCTAATATACTGATAGATAGACTCATCACCACCCCTAATATACTGATAGACTCATCACCACCCCTAATATACTGATAGACTCATCACCACCCCTAATATACTGATAGACTCATCACCACCCCTAATATACTGATAGACTCATCACCACCCCTAATATACTGATAGACTCATCACCACCCCTAATATACTGATAGATAGATCATCACCACCCCTAATATACTGATAGACTCATCACCACCCCTAATATACTGATAGACTCATCACCACCCCTAATATACTGATAGACTCATCACCACCCCTAATATACTGATAGACTCATCACCACCCCTAATATACTGATAGACTCATCACCACCCCTAATATACTGATAGATAGACTCATCACCACCCCTAATATACTGATAGACTCATCACCACCCCTAATATACTGATAGACTCATCACCACCCCTAATATACTGATAGGCTCATCACCACCCCTAATATACTGATAGACTCATCACCACCCCTAATATACTGATAGACTCATCACCACCCCTAATATACTGATAGATAGATCATCACCACCCCCTAATATACTGATAGACTCATCACCACCCTAATATACTGATAGACTCATCACCACCCCTAATATACTGATAGACTCATCACCACCCCTAATATACTGATAGACTCATCACCACCCCTAATATACTGATAGACTCATCACCACCCCTAATATACTGATAGACTCATCACCACCCCTAATATACTGATAGACTCATCACCACCCCTAATATACTGATAGACTCATCACCACCCCTAATATACTGATAGATAGACTCATCACCACCCCCTAATATACTGATAGACTCATCACCACCCCTAATAATATACTGATAGACTCATCACCACCCCCCCTAATATACTGATAGATAGACTCATCACCACCCCTAATATACTGATAGACTCATCACCACCCCTAATATACTGATAGACTCATCACCACCCCTAATATACTGATAGACTCATCACCACCCCTAATATACTGATAGATAGATTCATCACCACCCCTAATAATATACTGATAGACTCATCACCACCCCTAATATACTGATAGACTCATCACCACCCCTAATATACTGATAGATAGACTCATCACCACCCCTAATATACTGATAGACTCATCACCACCCCTAATATACTGATAGACTCATCACCACCCCTAATATACTGATAGATAGACTCATCACCACCCCTAATATACTGATAGACTCATCACCACCCCTAATATACTGATAGACTCATCACCACCCCTAATATACTGATAGACTCATCACCACCCCTAATATACTGATAGACTCATCACCACCCCTAATATACTGATAGACTCATCACCACCCCTAATATACTGATAGACTCATCACCACCCCCATGATAGACTCATCACCACCCCTAATATACTGATAGACTCATCACCACCCCTAATATACTGATAGACTCATCACCACCCCTAATATACTGATAGATAGACTCATCACCACCCCTAATATACTGATAGGCTCATCACCACCCCTAATATACTGATAGATAGACTCATCACCACCCCTAATATACTGATAGACTCATCACCACCCCTAATATACTGATGGACTCATCACCACCCCTAATATACTGATAGATAGACTCATCACCACCCCTAATATACTGATAGACTCATCACCACCCCTAATATACTGATAGACTCATCACCACCCCTAATATACTGATAGACTCATCACCACCCCTAATATACTGATAGACTCATCACCACCCCTAATATACTGATAGACTCATCACCACCCCTAATATACTGATAGACTCATCACCACCCCTAATATACTGATAGACTCATCACCACCCCTAATATACTGATAGATAGACTCATCACCACCCCTAATATACTGATAGACTCATCACCACCCCCCTAATATACTGATAGACTCATCACCACCCCTAATGCTGATAGACTCATCACCACCCCTAATATACTGATAGACTCATCACCACCCCCTAATATACTGATAGACTCATCACCACCCCTAATATACTGATAGACTCATCACCACCCCTAATATACTGATAGACTCATCACCACCCCTAATATACTGATAGACTCATCACCACCCCTAATATACTGATAGACTCATCACCACCCCTAATATACTGATAGACTCATCACCACCCCTAATATACTGATAGACTCATCACCACCCCTAATATACTGATAGACTCATCACCACCCCTAATATACTGATAGACTCATCACCACCCCTAATATACTGATAGGCTCATCACCACCCCTAATATACTGATAGATAGACTCATCACCACCCCTAATATACTGATAGACTCATCACCACCCCTAATATACTGATAGACTCATCACCACCCCTAATATACTGATAGATAGACTCATCACCACCCCTAATATACTGATAGACTCATCACCACCCTAATATACTGATAGACTCATCACCACCCCCTAATATACTGATAGACTCATCACCACCCCTAATATACTGATAGATAGACTCATCACCACCCCTAATATACTGATAGACTCATCACCACCCCTAATATACTGATAGACTCATCACCACCCCTAATATACTGATAGATAGACTCATCACCACCCCTAATATACTGATAGACTCATCACCACCCCCTAATATACTGATAGACTCATCACCACCCCTAATATACTGATAGACTCATCACCACCCCTAATATGATGATAGACTCATCACCACCCCTAATATACTGATAGACTCATCACCACCCCTAATATACTGATAGACTCATCACCACCCCCCAATGACTGATAGATATGCTCATCACCACCCCTAATATACTGATAGACTCATCACCACCCCTAATATACTGATAGACTCATCACCACCCCTAATATACTGATAGATAGACTCATCAACCCCTAATATACTGATAGGCTCATCACCACCCCTAATATACTGATAGACTCATCACCACCCCTAATATACTGATAGACTCATCACCACCCCTAATATACTGATAGACTCATCACCACCCCTAATATACTGATAGATAGACTCATCACCACCCTAATATACTGATAGACTCATCACCACCCCTAATATACTGATAGACTCATCACCACCCCTAATATACTGATAGACTCATCACCACCCCCTAATATACTGATAGATAGACTCATCACCACCCCTAATATACTGATAGACTCATCACCACCCCTAATATACTGATAGACTCATCACCACCCCTAATATACTGATAGATAGACTCATCACCACCCCTAATATACTGATAGACTCATCACCACCCCTAATATACTGATAGACTCATCACCACCCCTAATATACTGATAGACTCATCACCACCCCTAATATGATAGATAGACTCATCACCACCCCTAATATACTGATAGACTCATCACCACCCCTAATATACTGATAGACTCATCACCCACCCCCAATATACTGATAGATATGACATCACCCACCCCTAATATACTGATAGACTCATCACCACCCCTAATATACTGATAGACTCATCACCACCCCTAATATACTGATGATAGACTCATCACCACCCCTAATATACTGATAGACTCATCACCACCCCCTAATATACTGATAGACTCATCACCACCCCTAATATACTGATAGACTCATCACCACCCCTAATAACTGATAGACTCATCACCACCCCTAATATACTGATAGATAGACTCATCACCACCCCTAATATACTGATAGACTCATCACCACCCCTAATATACTGATAGACTCATCACCACCCCTAATATACTGATAGACTCATCACCACCCCTAATATACTGATAGACTCATCACCACCCCTAATATACTGATAGACTCATCACCACCCCCTAATATACTGATAGACTCATCACCACCTTCTAATATACTGATAGACTCATCACCACCCCTAATATACTGATAGATAGACTCATCACCACCCCCCTAATATACTGATAGACTCATCACCACCCCCCCTAATATACTGATAGACTCATCACCACCCCTAATATACTGATAGACTCATCACCACCCCTAATATACTGATAGACTCATCACCACCCCTAATATACTGATAGACTCATCACCACCCCTAATATACTGATAGACTCATCACCACCCCTAATATACTGATAGACTCATCACACCCCTAATATACTGATAGACTCATCACCACCCCCTAATATACTGATAGACTCATCACCACCTTCTAATATACTGATAGACTCATCACCACCCCTAATATACTGATAGGCTCATCACCACCCCTAATATACTGATAGATAGACTCATCACCACCCCTAATATACTGATAGACTCATCACCACCCCTAATATACTGATAGACTCATCACACCCCTAATATACTGATAGACTCATCACCACCCCTAATACTGATAGATAGACTCATCACCACCCCCTATAGACTCATCACCACCACCCCTAATATACTGATAGACTCATCACCACCCCTAATATACTGATAGACTCATCACCACCCCTAATATACTGATAGACTCATCACCACCCCTAATATACTGATAGACTCATCACCACCCCTAATGAACTGATAGACTCATCACCACCCTAATATACTGATAGACTCATCACCACCCCTAATATACTGATAGGCTCATCACCACCCCTAATATACTGATAGATAGACTCATCACCACCCCTAATATACTGATAGACTCATCACCACCCCTAATATACTGATGGACTCATCACCACCCCTAATATACTGATAGACTCATCACCACCTTCTAATATACTGATTGACTCATCACCACCCCTAATATACTGATAGACTCATCACCACCCCTAATATACTGATATAGACTCATCACCACCCCTAATATACTGATAGACTCATCACCACCCCTAATATACTGATAGACTCATCACCACCCCTAATATACTGATAGATAGACTCATCACCACCCCTAATATACTGATAGACTCATCACCACCCCCTAATATACTGATAGACTCATCACCACCCCTAATATACTGATAGACTCATCACCACCCCTAATATACTGATAGACTCATCACCACCCCTAATATACTAGACTCATCACCACCCCTAATATACTGATAGATAGACTCATCACCACCCCTAATATACTGATAGACTCATCACCACCCCTAATATACTGATAGACTCATCACCACCCCTAATATACTGATAGATAGACTCATCACCACCCCTAATATACTGATAGATAGACTCATCACCACCCCTAATATACTGATAGACTCATCACCACCCCTAATATACTGATAGACTCATCACCACCCCTAATATACTGATGGACTCATCACCACCCTAATATACTGATGGACTCATCACCACCCCTAATATACTGATAGACTCATCACCACCCCTAATATACTGATAGACTCATCACCACCCCTACCCATACTGATGATAGACTCATCACCACCCCTAATATACTGATAGACTCATCACCACCCCTAATATACTGATAGACTCATCACCACCCCTAATATACTGATAGACTCATCACCACCCCCTAATATACTGATAGATAGACTCATCATCACACCCCTAATATACTGATAGACTCATCACCACCCCTAATATACTGATAGACTCATCACCACCCCTAATATACTGATAGATAGACTCATCACCACCCCTAATATACTGATAGACTCATCACCACCCCTAATATACTGATAGACTCATCACCACCCCTAATATACTGATAGACTCATCACCACCCCTAATATACTGATAGACTCATCACCACCCCTAATATACTGATAGACTCATCACCACCCCCCTAATATACTGATAGACTCATCACCACCCCTAATATACTGATAGACTCATCACCACCCCTAATATATGGATAGGACTCATCACCACCCCTAATATACTGATAGACTCATCACCACCCCTAATATACTGATAGACTCATCACCACCCCTAATGAACTGATAGACTCATCACCACCCTAATATACTGATAGACTCATCACCACCCCTAATATACTGATAGGCTCATCACCACCCCTAATATACTGATAGATAGATTCATCACCACCCCTAATATACTGATAGACTCATCACCACCCCTAATATACTGATAGACTCATCACCACCCCTAATATACTGATAGACTCATCACCACCCCTAATATACTGATAGACTCATCACCACCCCCTAATATACTGATAGATAGGCTCATCACCACCCCTAATATACTGATAGACTCATCACCACCCCTAATATACTGATAGACTCATCACCACCCCTAATATACTGATAGATAGACTCATCACCACCCCTAATATACTGATAGACTCATCACCACCCCTAATATACTGATAGATAGACTCATCACCACCCCTAATATACTGATAGACTCATCACCACCCCTAATATACTGATAGACTCATCACCACCCCTAATATACTGATAGATAGACTCATCACCACCCCTAATATACTGATAGACTCATCACCACCCCTAATATACTGATAGACTCATCACCACCCCTAATATACTGATGGACTCATCACCACCCCCTAATATACTGATAGACTCATCACCACCCCTAATATACTGATAGACTCATCACCACCCCTAATATACTGATAGACTCATCACCACCCCTAATATACTGATAGACTCATCACCACCCCTAATATACTGATAGATAGACTCATCACCACCCCTAATAAACTGATAGATAGACATCACCACCCCTAATATACTGATAGACTCATCACCACCCCTAATATACTGATAGACTCATCACCACCCCCTAATATACTGATAGACTCATCACCACCCCTAATATACTGATAGACTCATCACCACCCCTAATATACTGATAGACTCATCACCACCCTAATATACTGATAGACTCATCACCACCCCTAATATACTGATAGACTCATCACCACCCCTAATATACTGATAGACTCATCACCACCCCTAATATACTGATAGACTCATCACCACCCCTAATATACTGATAGACTCATCACCACCCCTAATATACTGATAGACTCATCACCACCCCTAATATACTGATAGACTCATCACCACCCCTAATATACTGATAGATAGACTCATCACCACCCCCTATATACTGATAGACTCATCACCACCCCTAATATACTGATAGACTCATCACCACCCTAATATACTGATAGACTCATCACCACCCCTAATATACTGATAGACTCATCACCACCCTAATATACTGTAGACTCATCACCACCCCTAATATACTGATAGGCTCATCACCACCCCTAATATACTGATAGATAGACTCATCACCACCCCTTAATATACTGATAGACTCATCACCACCCCCTAATATACTGATAGACTCATCACCACCCCCTAATATACTGATAGATAGACTCATCACCACCCCTAATATACGGATAGATAGATACATCACCACCCCCTAATATACTGATAGACTCATCACCACCCCTAATATACTGATAGACTCATGCCCACCCTTAATATACTGATAGACTCATCACCACCCCCTAATGAACTGATAGACTCATCACCACCCCTAATATACTGATAGACTCATCACCACCCCTAATATACTGATAGACTCATCACCACCCCTAATAACTGATAGACTCATCACCACCCCTAATAATATACTGATAGACTCATCACCACCCCTAATATACTGATAGGCTCATCACCACCCCCCTAATATACTGATAGACTCATCACCACCCCTAATATACTGATAGACTCATCACCACCCCCTAATAACTGATAGACTCATCACCACCTTCTAATATACTGATAGACTCATCACCACCCCTAATATACTGATAGGCTCATCACCACCCCTAATATACTGATAGATAGATCATCACCACCCCTAATATACTGATAGACTCATCACCACCCCTAATATACTGATAGACTCATCACCACCCCTAATATACTGATAGATAGACTCATCACCACCCCTAATAATATCACTGATAGATGAGACTCATCACCACCCCTAATATACTGATAGATAGACTCATCACCACCCCTAATATACTGATAGACTCATCACCACCCCTAATATACTGATAGACTCATCACCACCCCTAATATACTGATAGATAGACTCATCACCACCCCTAATATACTGATAGACTCATCACCACCCCTAATATACTGATAGATAGACTCATCACCACCCCTAATATACTGATGATAGACTCATCACCACCCCTAATATACTGATAGACTCATCACCACCCCTAATATACTGATAGATAGACTCATCACCACCCCCTAATATACTGATAGACTCATCACCACCCCTAATATACTGATAGACTCATCACCACCCCTAATATACTGATAGACTCATCACCACCCCTAATATACTGATAGACTCATCACCACCCCTAATATACTGATAGACTCATCACCACCCCTAATATACTGATAGACTCATCACCACCCTAATATACTGATAGACTCATCACCACCCCCCTAATATACTGATAGATAGACTCATCACCACCCCTAATATACTGATAGACTCATCACACCACCCCTAATATACTGATAGACTCATCACCACCCCTAATATACTGATAGACTCATCACCACCCCTAATATACTGATAGACTCATCACCACCCCTAATATACTGATAGACTCATCACCACCCCTAATAACTGATAGACTCATCACACCTTCTAATATACTGATAGACTCATCACCACCCCTAATATACTGATAGATAGACTCATCACCACCCCTAATATACTGATAGACTCATCACCACCCCTAATATACTGATAGACTCATCACCACCCCCTAATATACTGATAGATAGACTCATCACCACCCCTAATATACTGATAGACTCATCACCACCCCTAATATACTGATAGACTCATCACCACCCCTAATATACTGATAGATAGATCATCACCACCCCTAATAATATACTGATAGACTCATCACCACCCCCTAATATACTGATAGACTCATCACCACCCCTAATATACTGATAGACTCATCACCACCCCTAATATACTGATAGACTCATCACCACCCCTAATATACTGATAGACTCATCACCACCCCTAATATACTGATTGACTCATCACCACCCCTAATATACTGATAGGCTCATCACCACCCCTAATATACTGATAGATAGACTCATCACACCCCTAATATACTGATAGACTCATCACCACCCCTAATATACTGATGGACTCATCACCACCCCCTAATACTGATAGATAGACTCATCACCACCCCTAATATACTGATAGACTCATCACCACCTGAATATACTGATAGACTCATCACCACCCCTAATATACTGATAGACTCATCACCACCCCTAATATACTGATAGATAGACTCATCA
Source organism: Oncorhynchus tshawytscha (assembly GCF_018296145.1). Taxonomy (NCBI): domain Eukaryota; kingdom Metazoa; phylum Chordata; class Actinopteri; order Salmoniformes; family Salmonidae; genus Oncorhynchus; species Oncorhynchus tshawytscha. Next base: position 35,117 of record NW_024608694.1, on the reverse strand, counting down.
CCACCCCTAATATACTGATAGACTCATCACCACCCCTAATATACTGATAGACTCATCACCACCCCTAATATACTGATAGACTCATCACCACCCCTAATATACTGATAGACTCATCACCACCCCTAATATACTGATAGACTCATCACCACCCCTAATATACTGATAGATAGACTCATCACCACCCCTAATATACTGATAGACTCATCACCACCCCTAATATACTGATAGACTCATCACCACCCCTAATATACTGATAGATAGATCATCACCACCACCCATCACCACCCCTAATATACTGATAGACTCATGCCCACCCTTAATATACTGATAGACTCATGCCCACCCTTAATATACTGATAGACTCATCACCACCCCCTAATGAACTGATAGACTCATCACCAACTCCTAATATACTGATAGACTCATCACCACCCCCTAATATACTGATAGACTCATCACCACCCCTAATACACTGATAGATAGACTCATCACCAACCCTAATATACTGATAGGCTCATCACCACCACCCATGCACTGATAGATATACTCATCACCACCCCTAATATACTGATAGACTCATCACCACCCCTAATATACTGATAGATAGATCATCACCACCCCCTAATATACTGATAGACTCATCACCACCCCTAATATACTGATAGATAGACTCATCACCACCCCTAATATACTGATAGGACTCATCACCACCCCTAATATACTGATAGACTCATCACCACCCCTAATATACTGATAGATAGACTCATCACCACCACCTAATATACTGATAGACTCATCACCACCCCTAATATACTGATAGACTCATCACCACCCCTAATATACTGATAGACTCATCACCACCCCTAATATACTGATAGATAGACTCATCACCACCCCCCTAATATACTGATAGACTCATCACCACCCCTAATATACTGATAGACTCACCACCCCCTAATATACTGATAGATATCACTCATCACCACCCCTAATATACTGATAGACTCATCACCACCCCTAATATACTGATAGACTCATCACCACCCCTAATATACTGATAGATAGACTCATCACCACCCCTAATATACTGATAGACTCATCACCACCCCCCCTAATATACTGATAGATAGACTCATCACCACCCCTAATATACTGATAGACTCATCACCACCCCTAATATACTGATAGACTCATCACCACCCCTAATACTGATGATAGACTCATCACCACCCCTAATATACTGATAGACTCATCACCACCCTAATATACTGATAGACTCATCACCACCCCTAATATACTGATAGACTCATCACCACCCCTAATATACTGATAGATAGACTCATCACCACCCCTAATATACTGATAGACTCATCACCACCCCTAATATACTGATAGACTCATCACCACCCCTAATATACTGATGATAGACTCATCACCACCCCTAATATACTGATAGACTCATCACCACCCCCTAATGAACTGATAGACTCATCACCACCCCCTAATATACTGATAGATAGACTCATCATCACCCTCTAATATGCCGATAGACTCATCACCACCCTTAATATACTGATAGACTCATCACCACCCCCTAATATACTGATTGACTCAACACCACCCTATAATATACTGATAGACTAATCACCACCCCCTAATATACTGATTGACTCATCACCACCCCTAATATACTGATAGACTCATCACCACCCCCATATACTGATAGATATGCTCATCACCACCCCTAATATACTGATAGACTCATCACCACCCCTAATATACTGATAGACTCATCACCACCCCTAATATACTGATAGATAGACTCATCACCACCCCTAATATGATAGACTCATCACCCCCTAATATACTGATAGACTCATCACCACCCCCTAATATACTGATAGGCTCATTACCACCCCCTAATACACTGATATGGTCATCGCCACCCCCTATATACTGATAGACTCATCACCACCCCTAATATACTGATAGACTGATCACCACCCTCTAATATACTGATAGAATCATCACCGCCCCCTAGTATTCTGATAGGCTCCTCACCACCCCCTAATATACTGATAGACACATCACCGCCCTCTAATATACCGATAGACTAATCACCACCCCTAATATACTGATAGACTCATCACCACCCCTAATATACTGATAGACTCATCACCACCCTAATATACTGATAGACTCATCACCACCCCTAATATACTGATAGATAGACTCATCACCACCCCCTAATACTGATAGGCTCATCACCACCCCTAATATACTGATAGACTCATCACCACCCCTAATATACTAGATAGACTCATCACCACCCCTAATATACTGATAGACTCATCACCACCCCTAATATACTGATAGACTCATCACCACCCCTAATATACTGATAGACTCATCACCACCCCTAATATACTGATAGACTCATCACCACCCCCTAATATACTGATAGACTCATCACCACCCCCTAATATACTGATAGACTCATCACCACCCTAATATACTGATAGACTCATCACCACCCCTAATATACTGATAGACTCATCACCACCCCTAATATACTGATAGATAGACTCATCACCACCCCTAATATACTGATAGACTCATCACCACCCCTAATATACTGATAGACTCATCACCACCCCTAATATACTGATAGACTCATCACCACCCCTAATATACTGATAGATAGACTCATCACCACCCCTAGACTCATCACCACCCCTAATGACTGATAGACTCATCACCACCCCTAATATACTGATAGACTCATCACCACCCCTAATATACTGATAGACTCATCACCACCCCTAATATACTGATAGACTCATCACCACCCCTAATATACTGATAGACTCATCACCACCCCTAATATACTGATAGACTCATCACCACCCCCTAATATACTGATAGACTCATCACCACCCCTAATATACTGATAGACTCATCACCACCCCTAATATACTGATAGACTCATCACCACCCCTAATATACTGATAGACTCATCACCACCCCTAATATACTGATAGACTCATCACCACCCCTAATATACTGATAGATAGACTCACACCACCCCTAATATACTGATAGACTCATCACCACCCCTAATATACTGATAGACTCATCACCACCCCTAATATACTGATAGACTCATCACCACCCCTAATATACTGATAGACTCATCACCACCCCTATATACTGATAGACTCATCACCACCCACCTAATATACTGATGATAGACTCATCACCACCCCTAATATACTGATAGACTCATCACCACCCCTAATATACTGATAGATAGACTCATCACCACCCCCTAATATACTGATAGACTCATCACCACCCCCCTAATATACTGATAGACTCATCACCACCCCTAATATACTGATAGACTCATCACCACCCCTAATATACTGATAGACTCATCACCACCCCTAATATACTGATAGACTCATCACCACCCCTAATATACTGATAGACTCATCACCACCCCCTAATATACTGATAGACTCATCACCACCCCTAATATACTGATAGACTCATCACCACCCCTAATATACTGATAGACTCATCACCACCCCTAATATACTGATAGACTCATCACCACCCCTAATATACTGATAGGCTCATCACCACCCCTAATATACTGATAGATAGACTCATCACCACCCCTAATATACTGATAGATCATCACCACCACCTAATATACTGATAGACTCATCACCACACCCTAATATACTGATAGACTCATGCCCACCCCCTAATATACTGATAGACTCATCACCACCCCTAATATACGGATAGATAGATACATCACCGCCCCCTAATATACTGATAGACACATCACCACCCTTAATATACTGATAGACTCATCACCACCCCCTAATGAACTGATAGACTCATCACCACCCTCTAATATACTGATAGACTCATCACCACCCCTAATATACTGATAGACTCATCACCACCCCTAATATACTGATAGACTCATCACCACCCTAATATACTGATAGACTCATCACCACCCCTAATATACTGATAGACTCATCACCACCCCTAATATACTGATAGATAGACTCATCACCACCCCCTAATATACTGATAGACTCATCACCACCCCTAATATACTGATAGACTCATCACCACCCCCTAATATACTGATAGACTCATCACCACCTTCTAATATACTGATTGACTCATCACCACCCCCTAATATACTGATAGACTCATCACCACCCCTAATATACTGATAGATAGATTCATCACCACCCCTAATATACTGATAGACTCATCACCACCCCTAATATACTGATAGACTCATCACCACCCCTAATATGATGATAGACTCATCACCACCCCTAATACCACCTCATCACCACCCCTAATATACTGATAGACTCATCACCACCCCCTAATACTGATAGACTCATCACCACCCCTAATATACTGATAGACTCATCACCACCCCTAATATACTGATCATCACCACCCCTAATATACTGATGATAGACTCATCACCACCCCTAATATACTGATAGACTCATCACCACCCCTAATATACTGATAGATAGACTCATCACCACCCCTAATATACTGATAGACTCATCACCACCCCTAATATACTGATAGACTCATCACCACCCCTAATATACTGATAGACTCATCACCACCCCTAATATACTGATAGACTCATCACCACCCCTAATATACTGATAGACTCATCACCACCCCTAATATACTGATAGACTCATCACCACCCCTAATATACTGATAGATAGACTCATCACCACCCCTAATATACTGATAGACTCATCACCACCCCCCTAATATACTGATAGACTCATCACCACCCCCTAATATACTGATAGATAGACTCATCACCACCCCCTAATATACTGATAGACTCATCACCACCCCCCCTAATATACTGATAGACTCATCACCACCCCTAATATACTGATAGACTCATCACCACCCCTAATATACTGATAGACTCATCACCACCCCTAATATACTGATAGACTCATCACCACCCCTAATATACTGATAGACTCATCACCACCCCTAATATACTGATAGACTCATCACCACCCCTAATATACTGATAGACTCATCACCACCCCTAATATACTGATAGACTCATCACCACCCCTAATATACTGATAGACTCATCACCACCCCTAATATGATAGATAGACTCATCACCACCCCTAATATACTGATAGACTCATCACCACCCCTAATATACTGATAGACTCATCACCACCCCTAATATACTGATAGATAGACTCATCACCACCCCTAATAATATGATAGACTCATCACCACCCCTAATATACTGATAGACTCATCACCACCCCTAATATACTGATAGACTCATCACCACCCCTAATATACTGATAGACTCATCACCACCCCTAATATACTGATTGACTCATCACCACCCCCTAATATACTGATAGACTCATCACCACCCCTAATATACTGATAGATAGACTCATCACCACCCCTAATATACTGATAGACTCATCACCACCCCCCTAATATACTGATAGACTCATCACCACCCCCTAATATACTGATAGATAGACTCATCACCACCCCTATATACTGATAGACTCATCACCACCTTAATATACTGATAGACTCATCACCACCCCCTAATATACTGATAGACTCATCACCACCCCTAATATACTGATAGATAGATCATCACCACCCCCTAATATACTGATAGACTCATCACCACCCCTAATATACTGATAGACTCATCACCACCCCTAATATACTGATAGACTCATCACCACCCCTAATATACTGATAGACTCATCACCACCCCTAATATACTGATAGACTCATCACCACCCCTAATATACTGATAGATAGACTCATCACCACCCCTAATATACTGATAGACTCATCACCACCCCTAATATACTGATAGACTCATCACCACCCCTAATATACTGGATAGATAGATACTCACCACCCCCACTACCCCCTGATATACTGATAGACTCATCACCACCCCTAATATACTGATAGACTCATCACCACCCCTAATATACTGATAGACTCATCACCACCCCTAATATACTGATAGACTCATCACCACCCCTAATATACTGATAGACTCATCACCACCCCCTAATATACTGATTGACTCATCACCACCCCTAATATACTGATAGACTCATCACCACCCCTAATATACTGATAGATAGACTCATCACCACCCCTAATATACTGATAGACTCATCACCACCCCCTAATATACTGATAGACTCATCACCACCCCTAATATACTGATAGACTCATCACCACCCCTAATATACTGATGATAGACTCATCACCACCCTTAATATACTGATAGACTCATCACCACCCCTAATATACTGATAGACTCATCACCACCCCTAATATACTGATAGATAGACTCATCACCACCCCTAATATACTGATAGACTCATCACCACCCCTAATATACTGATAGACTCATCACCACCCCTAATATACTGATAGATAGACTCATCACCACCCCTAATATACTGATAGACTCATCACCACCCCTAATATACTGATAGACTCATCACCACCCCCTAATATACTGATGATAGACTCATCACCACCCCTAATATACTGATAGACTCATCACCACCCCTAATATACTGATAGACTCATCACCACCCCCTAATATACTGATAGACTCATCACCACCCCTAATATACTGATAGATAGACTCATCACCACCCCTAATATACTGATAGACTCATCACCACCCCTAATATACTGATAGACTCATCACCACCCCTAATATACTGATAGATAGCTCATCACCACCCCTAATATACTGATAGACTCATCACCACCCCTAATATACTGATAGACTCATCACCACCCCTAATATACTGATAGACTCATCACCACCCCTAATATACTGATAGACTCATCACCACCCCTAATATACTGATAGACTCATCACCACCCCTAATATACTGATAGACTCATCACCACCCCCTAATATACTGATAGACTCATCACACACCCCTAATATACTGATAGACTCATCACCACCCCTAATATACTGATAGATAGACTCATCACCACCCCTAATATACTGATAGACTCATCACACCCCTAATATACTGATAGACTCATCACCACCCCTAATATACTGATAGACTCATCACCACCCCTAATATACTGATAGACTCATCACCACCCCTAATATACTGATAGACTCATCACCACCCCTAATATACTGATAGACTCATCACCACCCCTAATATACTGATAGACTCATCACCACCCCCTAATATACTGATAGACTCATCACCACCCCTAATATACTGATAGACTCATCACCACCCCTAATATACTAGACTCATCACCACCCCTAATAGATAGGACTCATCACCACCCCCTAATATACTGATAGACTCATCACCACCCCTAATATACTGATAGACTCATCACCACCCCTAATATACTGATAGACTCATAGACTCACACCACCCCTAATATACTGATAGACTCATCACCACCCTAATATACTGATAGACTCATCACCACCCCTAATAACTGATAGACTCATCACCACCTTCTAATATACTGATGACTCATCACCACCCCTAATAATATACTGATAGGCTCATCACCACCCCCTAATATACTGATAGATAGACATCACCACCCCTAATATACTGATAGACTCATCACCACCCCTAATATACTGATAGACTCATCACCACCCCCTAATATACTGATAGACTCATCACCACCCCTAATATACTGATAGATAGACTCATCACCACCCCTAGATATCACCACCCCTATATACTGATAGACTCATCACCACCCCTAATATACTGATAGACTCATCACCACCCCTAATATACTGATAGACTCATCACCACCCCTAATATACTGATAGACTCATCACCACCCCTAATATACTGATAGACTCATCACCACCCCTAATATACTGATAGACTCATCACCACCTTCTAATATACTGATAGACTCATCACCACCCCTAATATACTGATAGGCTCATCACCACCCCTAATATACTGATAGATAGACTCATCACCACCCCTATATACTGATAGACTCATCACCACCCCTAATATACTGATAGACTCATCACCACCCCTAATATACTGATAGACTCATCACCACCCTAATATACTGATAGACTCATCACCACCCCTAATATACTGATAGGCTCATCACCACCCCTAAATATACTGATAGATAGACTCATCACCACCCCTAATATACTGATAGACTCATCACCACCCCTAATATACTGATAGACTCATCACCACCCCTAATATACTGATGATAGACTCATCACCACCCCTAATATACTGATAGACTCATCACTGATAGACTCATCACCACCCCTAATACTGATGATAGACTCATCACCACCCCTAATATACTGATAGACTCATCACCACCCCTAATATACTGATAGACTCATCACCACCCCCCTAATATACTGATAGATAGACTCATCACCACCCCTAATATACTGATAGACTCATCACCACCCCCTAATATACTGAGATAGACTCATCACCACCCCTAATATACTGATAGATAGACTCATCACCACCCCTAATATACTGATAGACTCACTCATCACCACCTAATATACTGATAGATAGACTCATCACCACCCCTAATATACTGATAGACTCATCACCACCCCTAATATACTGATAGACTCATCACCACCCCCTAATATACTGATAGACTCATCACCACCCCTAATATACTGATAGACTCATCACCACCCCTAATATACTGATAGATAGACTCATCACCACCCCTAATATACTGATAGACTCATCACCACCCCTAATATACTGATAGATAGACTCATCACCACCCCTAATATACTGATAGACTCATCACCACCCCCTAATATACTGATAGATAGACTCATCACCACCCCTAATATACTGATAGACTCATCACCACCCCTAATATACTGATAGACTCATCACCACCCCTAATATACTGATAGACTCATCACCACCCCCTAATATACTGATAGACTCATCACCACCCCTAATATACTGATAGACTCATCACCACCCCTAATAACTGATAGACTCATCACCACCCCTAATATACTGATAGACTCATCACCACCCCTAATATACTGATAGACTCATCACCACCCCCTAATATACTGATAGACTCATCACCACCCCTAATATACTGATAGACTCATCACCACCCCTAATATACTGATAGATAGACTCATCACCACCCCTAATATACTGATAGACTCATCACCACCCCTAATATACTGATAGACTCATCACCACCCCTAATATACTGATAGATAGATCATCACCACCCCTAATATACTGATAGACTCATCACCACCCCCTAATATACTGATAGACTCATCACCACCCCTAATATACTGATAGACTCATCACCACCCCTAATATACTGATAGACTCATCACCACCCCTAATATACTGATAGACTCATCACCACCCCTAATATACTGATAGATAGACTCATCACCACCCCTAATATATACTGATAGACTCATCACCACCCCTAATATACTGATAGACTCATCACCACCCCTAATATACTGATAGACTCATCACCACCCCTAATATACTGATAGATAGACTCATCACCACCCCTAATATACTGATAGACTCATCACCACCCCTAATATACTGATAGACTCATCACCACCCCTAATATACTGATAGACTCATCACCACCCCCTAATATACTGATAGGACTCATCACCACCCCTAATATACTGATAGATAGACTCATCACCACCCCTAATATACTGATAGACTCATCACCACCCCTAATATACTGATAGACTCATCACCACCCCTAATATACTGATAGACTCATCACCACCCCTAATATACTGATAGATAGACTCATCACCACCCCTAATATACTGATAGACTCATCACCACCCCTAATATACTGATAGACTCATCACCACCCCTAATATATGATAGATAGACTCATCACCACCCCTAATATACTGATAGACTCATCACCACCCCTAATATACTGATAGACTCATCACCACCCCTAATATACTGATAGATAGACTCATCACCACCCCTAATATACTGATAGACTCATCACCACCCCTAATATACTGATAGACTCATCACCACCCCTAATATACTAGATAGACTCATCACCACCCCAATATACTGAGACTATCATCACCCCCCCTAATATACTGATAGACTCATCACCACCCCTAATATACTGATAGACTCATCACCACCCCTAATATACTGATAGACTCATCACCACCCCTAATATACTGATAGACTCATCACCACCCCTAATATACTGATAGACTCATCACCACCCCTAATATACTGATAGACTCATCACCACCCCTAATATACTGATAGATAGACTCATCACCACCCCTAATATACTGATAGACTCATCACCACCCCTAATATATACTGATGGACTCATCACCACCCCTAATATCACTGATGATAGACTCATCACCACCCCTAATATACTGATAGACTCATCACCACCCTTAATATACTGATAGACTCATCACCACCCCTAATATACTGATAGACTCATCACCACCCCTAATATACTGATAGATAGATCATCACCACCCCTAATATACTGATAGACTCATCACCACCCCTAATATACTGATAGACTCATCACCACCCCCCTAATATACTGATAGATAGACTCATCACCACCCCTAATATACTGATAGACTCATCACCACCCCTAATATACTGATAGACTCATCACCACCCCTAATATACTGATAGATAGACTCATCACCACCCCTAATATACTGATAGACTCATCACCACCCCTAATATACTGATAGACTCATCACCACCCCTAATATACTGATAGACTCATCACCACCCCCTAATATACTGATAGATAGACTCATCACCACCCCTAATATACTGATAGACTCATCACCACCCCTAATATACTGATAGACTCATCACCACCCCCTAATATACTGATAGATATGACTCATCACCACCCCTAATATACTGATAGACTCATCACCACCCCTAATATACTGATAGACTCATCACCACCCCTAATATACTGATAGACTCATCACCACCCCTAATATACTGATAGATAGACTCATCACCACCCCTAATATACTGATAGACTCATCACCACCCCTAATATACTGATAGACTCATCACCACCCCTAATATACTGATAGACTCATCACCACCCCTAATATACTGATAGATAGACTCATCACCACCCCTAATATACTGATAGACTCATCACCACCCCTAATATACTGATAGACTCATCACCACCCCTAATATACTGATAGACTCATCACCACCCCTAATATACTGATAGACTCATCACCACCCCCTGATATACTGATAGACTCATCACCACCCCTAATATACTGATAGACTCATCACCACCCTCTAATATACTGATAGACTCATCACCACCCCCTAATATACTGATAGATAGACTCATCACCACCCCTAATATACTGATAGACTCATCACCCCCCCTAATATACTGATAGCATCATCACCACCCCTAATATACTGATAGACTCATCACCACCCCTAATATACTGATAGACTCATCACCACCCCTAATATACTGATAGACTCATCACCACCCCTAATATACTGATAGATAGACTCATCACCACCCCTAATATACTGATAGACTCATCACCACCCCCTAATATACTGATAGACTCATCACCACCCCTAATAACTGATAGACTCATCACCACCCCTAATATACTGATTGACTCATCACCACCCCTAATATACTGATAGGCTCATCACCACCCCTAATATACTGATAGATAGACTCATCACCACCCCTAATATACTGATAGACTCATCACCACCCCTAATATACTGATAGACTCATCACCACCCCCTAATATACTGATAGACTCATCACCACCCCTAATATACTGATAGATAGACTCATCACCACCCCGGATACATCACCACCCCTAATATACTGATAGACTCATCACCACCCCTAATATACTGATAGACTCACTCATCACCACCCCTAATATACTGATAGACTCATCACCACCCCTAATATATGATACTCATCACCACCCCTAATATACTGATAGACTCATCACCACCCCTAATATACTGATAGACTCATCACCACCCTAATATACTGATTGACTCATCACCACCCCTAATATACTGATAGACTCATCACCACCCCCTAATATACTGATAGATAGATCATCACCACCCCCTAATATACTGATAGACTCATCACCACCCCTAATATACTGATAGACTCATCACCACCCCTAATATACTGATAGACTCATCACCACCCCTAATATACTGATAGACTCATCACCACCCCTAATATACTGATAGGCTCATCACCACCCCTAATATACTGATAGATAGATTCATCACCACCCCTAATATACTGATAGACTCATCACCACCCCTAATATACTGATAGACTCATCACCACCCCTAATATGACTGATAGACTCATCACCACCCCTAATATACTGATACTGATAGACTCATCACCACCCCTAATATACTGATAGATAGACTCATCACCACCCCTAATATACTGATAGACTCATCACCCCTAATATACTGATAGACTCATCACCACCCCTAATATACTGATAGATAGACTCATCACCACCCCTAATATACTGATAGACTCATCACCACCCCTAATATACTGATAGACTCATCACCACCCCTAATATACTGATAGACTCATCACCACCCCTAATATACTGATAGACTCATCACCACCCCTAATATACTGATAGATAGACTCATCACCACCCCCTAATATACTGATAGACTCATCACCACCCCTAATATACTGATGGACTCATCACCACCCCTAATATACTGATGGACTCATCACCACCCCTAATATACTGATAGACTCATCACCACCCCTAATATACTGATAGATAGACTCATCACCACCCCTAATATACTGATAGACTCATCACCACCCCCTAATATACTGATAGACTCATCACCACCCCCTAATATACTGATAGACTCATCACCACCCCTAATATACTGATAGATAGACTCATCACCACCCCTAATATACTGATAGACTCATCACCACCCCCCTAATATACTGATAGACTCATCACCACCCCTAATATACTGATAGACTCATCACCACCCCTAATATACTGATAGATAGATCATCACCACCCCTAATATACTGATAGACTCATCACCACCCCTAATATACTGATAGACTCATCACCACCCCTAATATACTGATAGACTCATCACCACCCCTAATATACTGATAGATAGACTCATCACCACCCCTAATATACTGATAGACTCATCACCACCCCTAATATACTGATAGACTCATCACCACCCCTAATATAACTGATAGACTCATCACCACCCCTAATATACTGATAGGCTCATCACCACCCCTAATATACTGATAGACTCATCACCACCCCTAATATACTGATAGACTCATCACCACCCCTAATATACTGATAGACTCATCACCACCCCTAATATACTGATAGACTCATCACCACCCCTAATATAGATAGACTCATCACCACCCCTAATATACTGATAGACTCATCACCACCCCCTAATATACTGATAGACTCATCACCACCCCTAATATACTGATAGACTCATCACCACCCCTAATATACTGATAGATAGACTCATCACCACCCCTAATATACTGATAGACTCATCACCACCCCTAATATACTGATAGATAGATTCATCACCACCCCTAATATACTGATAGACTCATCACCACCCCTAATATACTGATAGACTCATCACCACCCCTAATATACTGATAGACTCATCACCACCCCTAATATACTCATCACCACCCCTAATATACGGATAGATAGATCATCACCACCCCCTAATATACTGATAGACTCATCACCACCCTAATATACTGATAGACTCATCACCACCCCCTAATATACTGATAGACTCATCACCACCCTAATATACTGATAGACTCATCACCACCCCTAATATACTGATAGGCTCATCACCACCCCTAATATACTGATAGACTCATCACCACCCCTAATATACTGATAGACTCATCACCACCCCTAATATACTGATAGATAGACTCATCACCACCCCTAATATACTGATAGACTCATCACCACCCCTAATATACTGATAGACTCATCACCACCCCTAATATACTGATAGATACTCATCACCCCCCTAATATACTGATAGTAGACTCATCACCACCCCTAATATACTGATAGACTCATCACCACCCCTAATATACTGATAGACTCATCACCACCCCTAATATACTGATAGACTCATCACCACCCCTAATATACTGGATAGACTCATCACCACCCCTAATATACTGATAGACTCATCACCACCCCTAATATACTGATGGACTCATCACCACCCCTAATATACTGATAGATAGACTCATCACCACCCCTAATATACTGATAGACTCATCACCACCCCTAATATACTGATAGACTCATCACACCCCTAATATACTGATAGACTCATCACCACCCCTAATATACTGATAGATAGATCACATCACCACCCTAATATACTGATAGACTCATCACCACCCCTAATATACTGATAGACTCATCACCACCCTAATATACTGATAGACTCATCACCACCCCTAATATACTGATAGACTCATCACCACCTTCTAATATACTGATTGACTCATCACCACCCCTAATATACTGATAGACTCATCACCACCCCTAATATACTGATAGATAGACTCATCACCACCCCTAATATACTGATAGACTCATCACCACCCCCTAATATACTGATAGACTCATCACCACCCCTAATATACTGATAGACTCATCACCACCCCTAATATACTGATAGACTCATCACCACCTTCTAATATACTGATAGACTCATCACCACCCCTAATATACTGATAGACTCATCACCACCCCCCTAATATACTGATAGATAGACTCATCACCACCCCTAATATACTGATAGACTCATCACCACCCCTAATATACTGATAGATAGACTCATCACCACCCCTAATATACTGATAGACTCATCACCACCCCCTAATATACTGATAGACTCATCACCACCCCTAATATACTGATAGACTCATCACCACCCACTAATATACTGATAGACTCATCACCACCCCTAATATACTGATAGATAGACTCATCACCACCCCCTAATATACTGATAGGACATCACCACCCCCTAATATACTGATAGACTCATCACCACCCCTAATATACTGATAGACTCATCACCACCCCTAATATACTGATAGACTCATCCCACCTTCTAATATACTGATAGACTCATCACCACCCCTAATATACTGATAGACTCATCACCACCCCTAATATACTGATAGATAGACTCATCACCACCCCTAATATACTGATAGACTCATCACCACCCCTAATATACTGATAGACTCATCACCACCCCTAATATACTGATAGACTCATCACCACCCTAATATACTGATAGACTCATCACCACCCCTAATATACTGATAGACTCATCACCACCCCTAATATACTGATAGACTCATCACCACCCCTAATATACTGATAGACTCATCACCACCCCTAATATACTGATAGACTCATCACCACCCCTAATATACTGATAGGACTCATCACCACCCCTAATATACTGATAGACTCATCACCACCCCTAATATACTGATAGACTCATCACCACCCCCTAATATACTGATAGACTCATCACCACCCCTAATATACTGATAGATAGACTCATCACCACCCTAATATACTGATAGACTCATCACCACCCTAATATACTGATAGACTCATCACCACCCCCTAATATACTGATAGACTCATCACCACCCCTAATATACTGATAGATAGACTCATCACCACCCCTAATATACTGATAGACTCATCACCACCCCTAATATACTGATAGACTCATCACCACCCCTAATATACTGATAGACTCATCACCACCCCTAATATACTGATAGACTCATCACCACCCCCCTAATATACTGATAGACTCATCACCACCCCTAATATACTGATAGATAGACTCATCACCACCCCTAATATACTGATAGACTCATCACCACCCCTAATATACTGATAGACTCATCACCACCCCTAATATACTGATAGATGATAGATCATCACCACCCCTAATATACTGATAGACTCATCACCACCCCCTAATATACTGATAGACTAGATCATCACCACCCCTAATATACTGATAGACTCATCACCACCCTAATATACTGATAGACTCATCACCACCCTAATAATATACTGATAGACTCATCACCACCCCTAATATACTGATAGACTCATCACCACCCCCTAATATACTGATAGACTCATCACCACCCCTAATATACTGATAGACTCATCACCACCCCTAATATACTGATAGACTCATCACCACCCCTAATATACTGATAGATAGACTCATCACCACCCCTAATATACTGATAGACTCATCACCACCCCTAATATACTGATAGATAGACTCATCACCACCCCTAATATACTGATAGACTCATCACCACCCCTAATATACTGATAGACTCATCACCACCCCCTAATATACTGATAGACTCATCACCACCCCTAATATACTGATAGATCATCACCACCACCCCTAATATACTGATAGACTCATCACCACCCCTAATATACTGATAGACTCATCACCACCCCTAATAACTGATAGACTCATCACCACCTTCTAATATACTGATAGACTCATCACCACCCCTAATATACTGATAGGCTCATCACCACCCCTAATATACTGATAGATAGACTCATCACCACCCCTAATATACTGATAGACTCATCACCACCCCTAATATACTGATAGACTCATCACCACCCCTAATATACTGATAGACTCATCACCACCCCTAATATACTGATAGATAGACTCATCACCACCCCTAATATACTGATAGACTCATCACCACCCCTAATATACTGATAGACTCATCACCACCCCCCCTAATATACTGATAGACTAGCTCATCACCACCCCTAATATACTGATAGACTCATCACCACCCCTAATATACTGATAGACTCATCACCACCCCTAATATACTGATAGACTCATCACCACCCCTAATATACTGATAGACTCATCACCACCCCTAATATACTGATAGACTCATCACCACCCCTAATATACTGATAGGCTCATCACCACCCCCCCTAATATACTGATAGATAGACTCATCACCACCCCCTAATATACTGATAGACTCATCACCACCCCCTAATATACTGATAGACTCATCACCACCCCTAATATACTGATAGACTCATCACCACCCCTAATATACTGATAGACTCATCACCACCCCTAATATACTGATAGACTCATCACCACCCCTAATATACTGATAGATAGACTCACCACCCCCTAATATACTGATAGACTCATCACCACCCCTAATATACTGATAGACTCATCACCACCCCCTAATATACTGATAGATAGACTCATCACCACCCCTAATATACTGATAGATAGACTCATCACCACCCCTAATATACTGATAGACTCTCATCACCACCCCTAATATACTGATAGACTCATCACCACCCCTAATATACTGATAGACTCATCACCACCCCTAATATACTGATAGATAGACTCATCACCACCCCTAATATACTGATAGACTCATCACCACCCCTAATATACTGATAGACTCATCACCCCTAATATACTGATAGATAGACTCATCACCACCCCTAATATACTGATAGATAGACTCATCACCACCCCTAATATACTGATAGATAGACTCATCACCACCCCTAATATACTGATAGACTCATCACCACCCCTAATATACTGATGATGACTCATCACCACCCCTAATATACTGATAGACTCACTCATCACCACCCCTAATATACTGATAGACTCATCACCACCCCTAATATACTGATAGATAGACTCATCACCACCCCTAATATACTGATAGACTCATCACCACCCCTAATATACTGATAGATAGACTCATCACCACCCCTAATATACTGATAGACTCATCACCACCCTAATATACTGATAGATAGACTCATCACCACCCCTAATATACTGATAGACTCATCACCACCCCTAATATACTGATAGACTCATCACCACCCCTAATATACTGATAGACTCATCACCACCCCTAATATACTGATAGATAGATCATCACCACCCCCTAATATACTGATAGACTCATCACCACCCCTAATATACTGATAGACTCATCACCACCCCTAATATACTGATAGATAGACTCATCACCACCCCTAATATACTGATAGATAGACTCATCACCACCCCTAATATACTGATAGACTCATCACCACCCCCTAATATACTGATAGACTCATCACCACCCCTAATATACTGATAGACTCATCACCACCCCCCTAATATACTGATAGACTCATCACCACCCCTAATATACTGATAGACTCATCACCACCCCTAATATACTGATAGACTCATCACCACCCCTAATATACTGATAGACTCATCACCACCCCTAATATACTGATAGACTCATCACCACCCCTATATACTGATAGATATCTCATCACCACCCCTAATATACTGATAGACTCATCACCACCCCTAATATACTGATAGACTCATCACCACCCCTAATATACTGATAGACTCATCACCACCCCCCCTAATATACTGATAGATAGACTCATCACCACCCCTAATATACTGATAGACTCATCACCACCCCTAATATACTGATAGATAGACTAATCACCACCCCCTAATATACTGATAGACTCATCACCACCCTAAATATACTGATAGACTCATCACCACCCCTAATATACTGATAGACTCATCACCACCCCTAATATACTGATA
The DNA here is from genome assembly GCF_018296145.1 of Oncorhynchus tshawytscha. Lineage (NCBI taxonomy): Eukaryota > Metazoa > Chordata > Actinopteri > Salmoniformes > Salmonidae > Oncorhynchus > Oncorhynchus tshawytscha. Next base: position 16,101 of record NW_024608694.1, on the reverse strand, counting down.
GATAGATCATCACCCCCTAATATACTGATAGACTCATCACCACCCCTAATATACTGATAGACTCATCACCACCCCCTAATATACTGATAGACTCATCACCACCCCTAATATACTGATAGACTCATCACCACCCCTAATATACTGATAGACTCATCACCACCCCTAATATACTGATAGACTCATCACCACCCCTAATATACTGATAGACTCATCACCACCCCTAATATACTGATAGATAGACTCATCACCACCCCTAATATACTGATAGACTCATCACCACCCCCTAATATACTGATAGACTCATCACCACCCCTAATATACTGATAGATAGATCATCACCACCCCTAATATACTGATAGACTCATCACCACCCCTAATACTGATAGACTCATCACCACCCCTAATATACTGATAGACTCATCACCACCCCTAATATACTGATAGACTCATCACCACCCCTAATATACTGATAGATAGACTCATCACCACCCTAATATACTGATAGACTCATCACCACCCCTAATATACTGATAGACTCATCACCACCCCTAATATACTGATAGATAGACTCATCACCACCCCTAATATACTGATAGACTCATCACCACCCCTAATATACTGATAGACTCATCACCACCCCTAATATACTGATAGACTCATCACCACCCCTAATATACTGATAGATAGATCATCACCACCCCCTAATATACTGATAGACTCATCACCACCCCTAATATACTGATAGACTCATCACCACCCCCTAATATATGATAGACTCATCACCACCCCTAATAACTGATAGACTCATCACCACCCTAATATACTGATAGACTCATCACCACCCCTAATATACTGATAGGCTCATCACCACCCCTAATATACTGATAGATAGACTCATCACCACCCCTAATATACTGATAGACTCATCACCACCCCTAATATACTGATAGACTCATCACCACCCCTAATATACTGATAGACTCATCACCACCCTAAATATACTGATAGACTCATCACCACCCCTAATATACTGATAGACTCATCACCACCCCTAATATACTGATAGACTCATCACCACCCCTAATATACTGATAGATAGACTCATCACCACCCCTAATATACTGATAGACTCATCACCACCCCTAATATACTGATAGATAGACTCATCACCACCCCTAATATACTGATAGACTCATCACCACCCCTAATATACTGATAGACTCATCACCACCCCTAATATACTGATAGATAGTCATCACCACCCTAATATACTGATAGACTCATCACCACCCCTAATATACTGATAGATAGACTCATCACCACCCCTAATATACTGATAGACTCATCACCACCCCTAATATACTGATAGACTCATCACCACCCCTAATATACTGATAGACTCATCACCACCCCTAATATACTGATAGACTCATCACCACCCTAATATACTGATAGACTCATCACCACCCCCTAATATACTGATAGATAGACTCATCACCACCCCTAATATACTGATAGATAGACTCATCACCACCCCTAATATACTGATAGACTCATCACCACCCCTAATATACTGATAGACTCATCACCACCCCTAATATACTGATAGATAGACTCATCACCACCCCCCTATACTGATAGACTCATCACCACCCCTAATATACTGATAGACTCATCACCACCCCTAATATACTGATAGACTCATCACCACCCCTAATATACTGATAGACTCATCACCACCCCTAATATACTGATAGACTCATCACCACCCCTAATATACTGATAGACTCATCACCACCCCTAATATACTGATAGATAGACTCATCACCACCCCTAATATACTGATAGACTCATCACCACCCCTAATATACTGATAGACTCATCACCACCCCTAATATACTGATAGATAGACTCATCACCACCCCTAATATACTGATAGACTCATCACCACCCCTAATATACTGATAGACTCATCACCACCCCTAATATACTGATAGACTCATCACCACCCCTAATATACTGATAGATAGACTCATCACCACCCCTAATATACTGATAGACTCATCACCACCCCTAATATACTGATAGACTCATCACTACCCCTAATATACTGATAGACTCATCACCACCCCTAATATACTGATAGACTCATCACCACCCCTAATATACTGATAGACTCATCACCACCCCCTAATATACTGATAGACTCATCACCACCCCTAATATACTGATAGACTCATCACCACCCCCTAATATACTGATAGACTCATCACCACCCCTAATATACTGATAGATAGATACTCACCACCACCTCATCACCACCCCTAATATACTGATAGACTCATCACCACCCCTAATATACTGATAGACTCATCACCACCCTAATATACTGATAGACTCATCACCACCCCTAATATACTGATAGACTCATCACCACCCTAATATACTGATAGACTCATCACCACCCCTAATATACTGATAGATAGACTCATCACCACCCCTAATATACTGATAGACTCATCACACACCCCTAATATACTGATAGACTCATCACCACCCCCTAATATACTGATAGACTCATCACCACCCCTAATATACTGATAGATAGACTCATCACCACCCCTAATATACTGATAGACTCATCACCACCTAATATACTGATAGACTCATCACCACCCCTAATATACTGATAGACTCATCACCACCCCTAATAATATACTGATAGATAGACTCATCACCACCCCTAATATACTGATAGACTCATCACCACCCCTAATATACTGATAGACTCATCACCACCCCTAATATACTGATAGATAGACTCATCACCACCCCCCTAATATACTGATAGACTCATCACCACCCCTAATATACTGATAGACTCATCACCACCCCTAATATACTGATAGATAGACTCATCACCACCCCTAATATACTGATAGACTCATCACCACCCCTAATATACTGATAGACTCATCACCACCCCTAATATACTGATAGACTCATCACCACCCCTAATATACTGATAGACTCATCACCACCCCTAATATACTGATAGACTCATCACCACCCCTAATATACTGATAGACTCATCACCACCCCTAATATACTGATAGATAGACTCATCACCCCCTAATATACTGATAGACTCATCACCACCCCTAATATACTGATAGACTCATCACCACCCCTAATATACTGATAGATAGACTCATCACCACCCCTAATATACTGATAGACTCATCACCACCCCTAATATACTGATAGACTCATCACCACCCCTAATATACTGATAGACTCATCACCACCCCTAATATACTGATAGACTCATCACCACCCCCTAATATACTGATAGACTCATCACCACCCCTAATATACTGATAGACTCATCACCACCCCTAATATACTGATAGACTCATCACCACCCCTAATATACTGATAGACTCATCACCACCCCTAATATACTGATAGATAGACTCATCACCACCCCTAATATACTGATAGACTAGCTCATCACCACCCCTAATATACTGATAGACTCATCACCACCCCTAATATACTGATAGACTCATCACCACCCCTAATATACTGATAGACTCATCACCACCCTAATATACTGATAGACTCATCACCACCCCTAATATACTGATAGACTCATCACCACCCCTAATATATACTGATAGACTCATCACCACCCCTAATATACTGATAGACTCATCACCACCCCTAATATACTGATAGATAGACTCATCACCACCCCTAATATACTGATAGACTCATCACCACCCCTAATATACTGATAGACTCATCACCACCCCTAATATACTGATAGACTCATCACCACCCCTAATATACTGATAGACTCATCACCACCCCTAATATACTGATAGACTCATCACCACCCCTAATATACTGATAGATAGACTCATCACCACCCCTAATATACTGATAGACTCATCACCACCCCTAATATACTGATAGACTCATCACCACCCCTAATATACTGATAGATAGACTCATCACCACCCCTAATATACTGATAGACTCATCACCACCCTAATATACTGATAGACTCATCACCACCCCCTAATATACTGATAGACTCATCACCACCCCCTAATATACTGATAGACTCATCACCACCCTTAATATACTGATAAACTCATCACCACCCTCTAATATACTGATAGACTCATCACCACCCTTAATATACTGATATTCTCATCACCACCACCTAATATACTGATAGACTCATCACCACTCCCTAATATACTGATAGACTCATAACCACCCCCTGATATACAGGTAGACTCATCACCACTCCCTAATGTACTGATAGGCTCATCATCACCCTTAATATACTGATAGACTCATCACCACCCCTAATATACTGATAGATAGACTCATCACCACCCCTAATATACTGATAGACTCATCACCACCCCCTAATAAACTGATAGACTCATCACCACCCCTAATATACTGATAGACTCATCACCACCCCTAATATACTGATAGACTCATCACCACCCCTAATATACTGATAGATAGACTCATCACCACCCCTAATATACTGATAGACTCATCACCACCCCTAATATACTGATAGACTCATCACCACCCCCTAATATACTGATATAGACTCATCACCACCCCTAATATACTGATAGACTCATCACCACCCTAATATACTGATAGACTCATCACCACCCCTAATATACTGATAGACTCATCACCACCCCTAATATACTGATAGACTCATCACCACCCCTAATATACTGATAGACTCATCACCACCCCCTAATATACTGATAGACTCATCACCACCCCCTAATATACTGATAGACTCATCACCACCCCTAATATACTGATAGACTCATCACCACCCCTAATATACTGATAGACTCATCACCACCCCTAATATACTGATAGACTCATCACCACCCCTAATATACTGATAGACTCATCACCACCCCTAATATACTGATAGACTCATCACCACCCCTAATATACTGATAGACTCATCACCACCCCTAATATACTGATAGATAGACTCATCACCACCCCTAATATACTGATAGACTCATCACCACCCCCTAATATACTGATAGACTCATCACCACCCCTATAATGATAGATAGACTCATCACCACCCCCTAATATACTGATAGACTCATCACCACCCCCTAATATACTGATAGACTCATCACCACCCCTAATATACTGATAGATAGACTCATCACCACCCCTAATATACTGATAGACTCATCACCACCCCTAATATACTGATAGACTCATCACCACCCCTAATATACTGATAGACTCATCACCACCCCTAATATACTGATAGACTCATCACCACCCCTAATATACTGATAGACTCATCACCACCCCTAATATACTGATAGACTCATCACCACCCCTAATATACTGATAGACTCATCACCACCCCTAATATACTGATAGACTCATCACCACCCCTAATATACTGATAGACTCATCACCACCCCTAATATACTGATAGACTCATCACCACCCCTAATATACTGATAGACTCATCACCACCTAATATACTGATAGACTCATCACCACCCCTAATATACTGATAGATAGACTCATCACCACCCCCTAATATACTGATAGACTCATCACCACCCCTAATATACTGATAGACTCATCACCACCCCTAATATACTGATAGACTCATCACCACCCCTAATATACTGATAGACTCATCACCACCCCCTAATATACTGATAGACTCATCACCACCCCTAATATACTGATAGATAGACTCATCACCACCCCTAATATACTGATAGACTCATCACCACCCCCTAATATACTGATAGACTCATCACCACCCCTAATATACTGATAGATATCACTAATATACTGATAGACTCATCACCACCCCTAATATACTGATAGACTCATCACCACCCCTAATATACTGATAGACTCATCACCACCCCTAATATACTGATAGACTCATCACCACCCCTAATATACTGATAGACTCATCACCACCCCTAATATACTGATAGACTCATCACCACCCCTAATATACTGATAGATAGACTCATCACCACCCCTAATATACTGATAGACTCATCACCACCCCTAATATACTGATAGACTCATCACCACCCCCTAATATACTGATAGACTCATCACCACCCCTAATATACTGATAGACTCATCACCACCCCTAATATACTGATAGACTCATCACCACCCCTAATATACTGATAGACTCATCACCACCCCTAATATACTGATAGACTCATCACCACCCCTAATATACTGATAGACTCATCACCACCCCCTAATATACTGATAGACTCATCACCACCCCTAATATACTGATAGATAGACTCATCACCACCCCTAATATACTGATAGACTCATCACCACCCCTAATATACTGATAGACTCATCACCACCCCTAATATACTGATAGATAGACTCATCACCACCCCTAATATACTGATAGACTCATCACCACCCCTAATATACTGATAGACTCATCACCACCCCTAATATATGATAGACTCATCACCACCCCTAATATACTGATAGATAGACTCATCACCACCCCTAATATACTGATAGACTCATCACCACCCCTAATATACTGATAGACTCATCACCACCCCTAATATACTGATAGATAGACTCATCACCACCCCTAATATACTGATAGACTCATCACCACCCCTAATATACTGATAGACTCATCACCACCCCCTAATATACTGATAGATAGACTCATCACCCCCCTAATATACTGATAGACTCATCACCACCCCCTAATATACTGATAGATAGACTCATCACCACCCCTAATATACTGATAGACTCATCACCACCCCTAATATACTGATAGACTCATCACCACCCCTAATATACTGATAGATAGACTCATCACCACCCCTAATATACTGATAGACTCATCACCACCCCTAATATACTGATAGACTCATCACCACCCCTAATATACTGATAGACTCATCACCACCCCCTAATATACTGATAGATAGACTCATCACCACCCCTAATATACTGATAGACTCATCACCACCCCTAATATACTGATAGACTCATCACCACCCCTAATATACTGATAGACTCATCACCACCCCTAATATACTGATAGACTCATCACCACCCCCCCTAATATACTGATAGACTCATCACCACCCCTAATATACTGATAGACTCATCACCACCCCTAATATACTGATAGATAGACTCATCACCACCCCTAATATACTGATAGACTCATCACCACCCCTAATATACTGATAGACTCATCACCACCCCTAATATACTGATAGATAGACTCATCACCACCCCTAATATACTGATAGACTCATCACCACCCCTAATATACTGATAGACTCATCACCACCCCTAATATACTGATAGACTCATCACCACCCCTAATATACTGATAGATAGATCATCACCACCCCCTAATATACTGATAGACTCATCACCACCCCTAATATACTGATAGACTCATCACCACCCCTAATATACTGATAGATAGACTCATCACCACCCCTAATATACTGATAGACTCATCACCACCCCTAATATACTGATAGACTCATCACCACCCCTAATATACTGATAGATAGACTCATCACCACCCCTAATATACTGATAGACTCATCACCACCCCCTAATATACTGATAGACTCATCACCACCCCTAATATACTGATAGACTCATCACCACCCCTAATATACTGATAGATAGACTCATCACCACCCCCTAATATACTGATAGACTCATCACCACCCCTAATATACTGATAGACTCATCACCACCCCCCTAATATACTGATAGATAGACTCATCACCACCCCTAATATACTGATAGACTCATCACCACCCCAATATACTGATAGATAGACTCATCACCACCCCTAATATACTGATAGATAGACTCATCACCACCCCTAATATACTGATAGACTCATCACCACCCCTAATATACTGATAGATAGACTCATCACCCACCCCTAATATACTGATAGACTCATCACCACCCCTAATATACTGATAGACTCATCACCACCCCCCTAATATACTGATAGATAGACTCATCACCACCCCTAATATACTGATAGACTCATCACCACCCCTAATATACTGATAGACTCATCACCACCCCTAATATACTGATAGATAGACTCATCACCACCCCCTAATATACTGATAGACTCATCACCACCCCTAATATACTGATAGACTCATCACCACCCCTAATATACTGATAGACTCATCACCACCCCTAATATACTGATAGAGACTCATCACCACCCCTAATATACTGATAGATAGACTCATCACCACCCCTAATATACTGATAGACTCATCACCACCCCCTAATATACTGATAGACTCATCACCACCCCTAATATACTGATAGACTCATCACCACCCCTAATATACTGATAGATAGACTCATCACCACCCCTAATATACTGATAGCTCTCATCACCACCCCTAATATACTGATAGACTCATCACCACCCCTAATATACTGATAGATAGACTCATCACCACCCCTAATATACTGATAGACTCATCACCACCCCTAATATACTGATAGACTCATCACCACCCCTAATATACTGATAGATAGACTCATCACCACCCCTAATATACTGATAGACTCATCACCACCCCTAATATACTGATAGACTCATCACCACCCCTAATATACTGATAGATAGACTCATCACCACCCCTAATATACTGATAGATAGACTCATCACCACCCCTAATATACTGATAGACTCATCACCACCCCTAATATACTGATAGATAGACATCACCACCCCTAATATACTGATAGACTCATCACCACCCCTAATATACTGATAGACTCATCACCACCCCTAATATACTGATAGATAGACTCATCACCACCCCCCTAATATACTGATAGACTCATCACCACCCCTAATATACTGATAGACTCATCACCACCCTAATAATATGATAGACTCATCACCACCCCTAATATACTGATAGACTCATCACCCTAATATACTGATAGACTCATCACCACCCCTAATATACTGATAGATAGACTCATCACCACCCCTAATATACTGATAGACTCATCACCACCCCTAATATACTGATAGACTCATCACCACCCCTAATATACTGATAGACTCATCACCACCCCTAATAATATACTGATAGACTCATCACCACCCCTAATATACTGATAGACTCATCACCACCCCTAATATACTGATAGACTCATCACCACCCCTAATATACTATACTCATCACACCCCCCTAATATACTGATAGATAGACTCATCACCACCCCTAATATACTGATAGACTCATCACCACCCCTAATATACTGATAGACTCATCACCACCCCTAATATACTGATAGACTCATCACCACCCCTAATATACTGATAGACTCATCACCACACCCCCTAATATACTGATAGACTCATCACCACCCTAATATACTGATAGATAGATATCACCACCCCTAATATACTGATAGACTCATCACCACCCCTAATATACTGATAGACTCATCACCACCCCCTAATATACTGATAGACTCATCACCACCCCTAATATACTGATAGACTCATCACCACCCCTAATATACTGATAGACTCATCACCACCCCTAATATACTGATAGACTCATCACCACCCCTAATATACTGATAGACTCATCACCACCCCTAATATACTGATAGACATCACCACCCCCTAATATACTGATAGATAGACTCATCACCACCCCTAATATACTGATAGACTCATCACCACCCCTAATATACTGATAGACTCATCACCACCCCCTAATATACTGATAGATAGACTCATCACCACCCCTAATATACTGATAGACTCATCACCACCCTAATATACTGATAGACTCATCACCACCCCTAATATACTGATAGACTCATCACCACCCCTAATATACTGATAGATAGACATCACCACCCCTAATATACTGATAGACTCATCACCACCCCTAATATACTGATAGACTCATCACCACCCCTAATATACTGATAGATAGACTCATCACCACCCCTAATACTGATAGATAGATCACCACCACCTAATATACTGATAGACTCATCACCACCCCTAATATACTGATAGACTCATCACCACCCCTAATATACTGATAGACTCATCACCACCCCTAATATACTGATAGACTCATCACCACCCCTAATATACTGATAGACTCATCACCACCCCCCTAATATACTGATAGATAGACTCATCACCACCCCTAATATACTGATAGACTCATCACCACCCCTAATATACTGATAGACTCATCACCACCCCTAATATACTGATAGACTAGACTCACCACCCTAATATACTGATAGACTCATCACCACCCCTAATATACTGATAGACTCATCACCACCCCTAATATACTGATAGATAGACTCATCACTGACCCCTAATATACTGATAGACTCAGACTCACTCACCCCCCTAATATACTGATAGATAGACTCATCACCACCCCTAATATACTGATAGACTCATCACCACCCCCTAATATACTGATAGACTCATCACCACCCCTAATATATAGATAGACTCATCACCACCCCTAATATACTGATAGACTCATCACCACCCCTAATATACTGATAGACTCATCACCACCCCTAATATACTGATAGACTCATCACCACCCCTAATATACTGATAGATAGACTCATCACCACCCCTAATATACTGATAGACTCATCACCACCCCTAATATACTGATAGACTCATCACCACCCCTAATATACTGATAGATAGACTCATCACCACCCCCTAATATACTGATAGACTCATCACCACCCCTAATATACTGATAGACTCATCACCACCCCTAATATACTTATAGATAGACTCATCACCACCCCTAATATACTGATAGACTCATCACCACCCCTAATATACTGATAGACTCATCACCACCCCTAATATACTGATAGACTCATCACTACCCCTAATATATACTGATAGATAGACTCATCACCACCCCTAATATACTGATAGACTCATCACCACCCCTAATATACTGATAGACTCATCACCACCCCCTAATATACTGATAGATAGACTCATCACCACCCCTAATATACTGATAGACTCATCACCACCCCTAATATACTGATAGACTCATCACCACCCCTAATATACTGATAGATAGACTCATCACCACCCCTAATATACTGATAGACTCATCACCACCCCTAATATACTGATAGACTCATCACCACCCTAATATACTGATAGACTCATCACCACCCCCTAATATACTGATAGACTCATCACCACCCCTAATATACTGATAGATAGACTAATCACCACCCCCCTAATATACTGATAGACTCATCACCACCCCTAATATACTGATAGACTCATCACCACCCCTAATATACTGATAGACTCATCACCACCCCTAATATACTGATAGACTCATCACCACCCACCTAATATACTGATAGATAGACTCATCACCACCCTAATATACTGATAGACTCATCACCACCCTAATATACTGATAGACTCATCACCACCCCTAATATACTGATAGATAGACTCATCACCACCCCCTAATATACTGATAGACTCATCACCACCCCTATATACTGATAGACTCATCACCACCCCTAATGACTGATAGACTCATCACCACCCCTAATATACTGATAGACTCATCACCACCCCTAATATACTGATAGACTCATCACCACCCCTAATATACTGATAGACTCATCACCACCCCTAATATACTGATAGACTCATCACCACCCTAAATATACTGATAGACTCATCACCACCCCTAATATACTGATAGACTCATCACCACCTCTAATATACTGATAGACTCATCACCACCCCTATACTGATAGGCTCATCACCACCCCTAATATACTGATAGATAGACTCATCACCACCCCTAATATACTGATAGACTCATCACCACCCCCTAATATACTGATAGACTCATCACCACCCCTAATATACTGATAGACTCATCACCACCCCTAATATACTGATAGACTCATCACCACCCCTAATATACTGATAGACTATCACCACCCCTAATATACTGATAGACTCATCACCACCCCTAATATACTGATAGACTCATCACCACCCCTAATATACTGATAGACTCATCACCACCCCCTAATATACTGATAGACTCATCACCACCCCATAATATACTGATAGACTCATCACCACCTTCTAATATACTAATAGACTCATCACCACCCCTAAATATACTGATATTATCGTCAACACCCCCTAATACATTGATAGATATATTCATCACCACCCCTAATATACTGATAGGCTCATCACCACCCCTAATATACGGATAGGCTCATCACCACCCCCTAATATACTGATAGACTCATCACCACCCCCTAATATACTGATAGATAGACTCATCACCACCCCTAATATACTGATAGACTCATCACCACCCCTAATATACTGATAGATAGACTCATCACCACCCCTAATATACTGATAGACTCATCACCACCCCTAATATACTGATAGACTCATCACCACCCCTAATATAGATAGACTCATCACCACCCCTAATATACTGATAGACTCATCACCACCCCTAATATACTGATAGACTCATCACCACCCCTAATATACTGATAGATAGACTCACCACCCCTAATATACTGATAGACTCATCACCACCCCTAATATACTGATAGACTCATCACCACCCCTAATATACTGATAGATAGACTCATCACCACCCCTAATATACTGATAGACTCATCACCACCCCTAATATACTGATAGACTCATCACCACCCCTAATATACATAGATAGATAGACTCATCACACCCCTAAATATACTGATAGATAGACTCATCACCACCCCTAATATACTGATAGATAGACTCATCACCACCCCTAATATACTGATAGACTCATCACCACCCCTAATATACTGATAGACTCATCACCACCCCTAATATACTGATAGACTCATCACCACCCCTAATATACTGATAGACTCATCACTACCCCTAATATACTGATAGATAGACTCATCACCACCCTAATATATACTGATAGACTCATCACCACCCCTAATATACTGATAGACTCATCACCACCCCTAATATACTGATAGATAGACTCATCACCACCCCTAATATACTGATAGACTCATCACCACCCCTAATATACTGATAGACTCATCACACCCCTAATATACACTACCCCTAGATAGACTGATCACACCACCCCTAATATACTGATAGACTCATCACCACCCCCTAATATACTGATAGACTCATCACCACCCCTAATATACTGATAGACTCTCATCCACCCCTAATATACTGATAGATAGACTCACACCACCCCTAATATACTGATAGACTCATCACCACCCCTAATATACTGATAGACTAGACTCATCACCACCCCTAATATACTGATAGACTCATCACCACCCCTAATATACTGATAGACTCATCACCACCCCTAATATACTGATAGACTCATCACCACCCCTAATATACTGATAGATAGACTCATCACCACCCCTAATATACTGATAGACTCATCACCACCCCTAATATACTGATAGACTCATCACCACCCCTAATATACTGATAGATAGACTCATCACCACCCCTAATATACTGATAGACTCATCACCACCTAATATACTGATAGACTCATCACCACCCCTAATATACTGATAGACTCATCACCACCCCTAATATACTGATAGATAGACTCATCACCACCCTAATATACTGATAGACTCATCACTACCCCTAATATACTGATAGACTCATCACCACCCCTAATATACTGATAGATAGACTCATCACCACCCCTATATATACTGATAGATAGACTCATCACCACCCCTAATATACTGATAGACTCATCACTACCTAATATACTGATAGACTCATCACCACCCTAATAATATATGATAGACTCATCACTACCTCTAATATACTGATAGATAGATCATCACCACCCCTAATATACTGATAGACTCATCACCACCCCTAATATACTGATAGACTCATCACTACCCCCTAATATATATACTGATAGACTCATCACTACCTCCTAATATACTGATAGACTCATCACCACCCCTAATATACTGATAGACTCATCACCACCCCTAATATACTGATAGACTCATCACCACCCTAATATACTGATAGACTCATCACCACCCCTAATATACTGATAGACTCATCACTACCCCTAATATACTGATAGATAGACTCATCACCACCCCTAATATACTGATAGACTCATTACCACCACTAATATACTGATAGACTCATCACTACCCCTAATATACTGATAGATAGACTCATCACCACCCCTAATATACTGATAGACTTCATCACTTAATATACTGATAGACTCATCACTACCCCTAATATACTGATAGATAGACTTCATCACTACCCCTAATATACTGATAGACTATCACCACCCCTAATATACTGATAGACTCATCACTACCCCTAATATACTGATAGACTCATCACCACCCCTAATATACTGATAGACTAGACATCACCACCCCTAATATACTGATAGACTCATCACCACTACCCCTAATATATAGATAGACTCATCACCACCCCTAATATACTGATAGACTAGACTATCACCACCCCTAATATACTGATAGACTCACCACCCCTAATATACTGATAGATAGACTCATCACCACCCCTAATATACTGATAGACTCATCACCTACCCTAATATACTGATAGACTCATCACTACCTAATATACTGATAGACTAGATCACCACCCCTAATATACTGATAGACTCATCACTACCTCTAATATACTGATAGATAGACTCATCACTACCACCTAATATACTGATAGATAGACATCACCACCCCTAATATACTGATAGACTCATCACTGACCTATCTAATATACTGATAGACTCATCACTACCTCCTAATATACTGATAGACTCATCACTACCCCTAATATACTGATAGACTCATCACTACCCCTAATATACTGATAGACTATCACCACTACTTAATATACTGATAGACTCATCACTACCTTTAATATACTGATAGACTCATCACTACCCCTAATATACTGATAGATAGACTCACACTACCCCTAATATACTGATAGACTCATCACTACTGATATACTGATAGATAGACTATCACCACCTTCTAATATACTGATAGACTCATCACCACTACCTAATATACTGATAGACTCATCACCACCCCTAATATACTGATAGACTCATCACTACCTCTAATATACTGATAGATAGATCACTACCCCTAATATACTGATAGACTCATCACTACCCCTAATATATAGATAGACTCATCACTACCCTAATATACTGATAGACTCATCACCACTACTTTCTAATATACTGATAGACTCATCACCACCTCTAATATACTGATAGACTCATCACTACCCTTTAATATACTGATAGACTCATCACTACCCCTAATATACTGATAGACTCATCACCACCCTCTAATATACTGATAGACTTCATCACTACCCCTAATATACTGATAGATAGACTCATCACTACCCTAATATACTGATAGACTAGACATCACCACCCCTAATATACTGATAGACTCATCACTACCCCTAATATACTGATAGATAGACTCATCACTACCCTAATATACTGATAGACTAGACTCATCACCACCCCTAATATACTGATAGACTCATCACTACCCCTAATATACTGATAGACTCATCACTACCTAATATACTGATAGACTCATCACTACCCCCTAATATACTGATAGACTATCACTACCTGAATATACTGATAGACTATCACTACCTTCTAATATACTGATAGATAGACTCATCACCACCTAATATACTGATAGACTATCACTACCTAATATATACTGATAGACTTCATCACTACCTCTAATATACTGATAGATAGACTTTGGTCACTACCTTCTAATATACTGATAGACTTCATCACTACCTTAATATATTGATAG
>NW_024608693.1:50000-75203 GCF_018296145.1 Oncorhynchus tshawytscha | reverse complement strand
ACTCATAAAGGAGAGTTGGTCTACACAGCATGACTAACTCATAAAGGAGAGTTGGTCTCACACACAGCATGTAACTCATAAAGACTAACTCAACTAAAGGAGAGTTGGTCTACACACAGCATGACTGACTAACACAGCATCATAAAAGGAGAGTTGGTCTACACACAGCATGACTAACTCATAAAGGAGAGTTGGTCTACACACTAACTCATAAAGCATGACTAACTCATAAAGAGAGTTGGTCTAACACAGCATCAACTAAAAGGAGAGTTGGTCTACACACAGCATGACTAACTCATAAAGGAGAGTTGGTCTACACACAGAGTGACTAACTCATAAAGGAGAGTTGGTCTAGAGTTAACTCATAAAGGTCTACACACAGCATGACTAACTCATAAAGGAGAGTTGGTCTACACACAGCATGACTAACTCATAAAGGAGAGTTGGTCTACACACAGCATGACTAACTCATAAAGGAGAGTTGGTCTACACACAGAGTGACTAACTCATAAAGGAGAGTTGGGAGGTGTCAGCAGTTATTCTGATCACCTAATATATTGATCTGTTAGATGTTCCACGGTAGCAGACATTTATCCAAGTTTTAACAGATTGATTAGTGTTGGCTCCTAATAGTTTTTGTCCCAGAGGCCAGCTGCTGAATGTGTGAAATGGACACACTGTCCAGGACCTCCAATCCATCTCTGCCAAATAAAGCACCTCCAGGTCCCAATGGGAAAGCTGAGCAATCATTAATTAATAGCTTTGTGCTGTGTCATTCTCCCCTGCCAAATAGTGATCTCCCACTAGGGTTAGAGGTCTCATTATCAATGCTCTGTGGAGGGCATTCCTCACTGACAGGCTAGGGCCCCTCTCAGCGGAATGGAGGTACAGTCGCCAAAGTGTGTGTGTGTGTGTGTGTGTGTGTGTGTGTGTGTGTGTGTGTGTGTGTGTGTGTGTGCGTGTGTGTGTGTGTGTGTGCATGCGTGCGTGTGTGTTCGTGCGTGTGTGTTCGTGCGTGTGCGTGTGAGAGAGAGAGAGAGAAAGAAACAGCGTCTGATGGTATTCCATATCTATTTAGCTAGTTATTTAGGGACAGTTGTGAATACTGACAACTTAGCTTATATCCCTATCTACAAACATCAAGGCATGATCAGAATACAGTGAGTTATCAGGTATGCCAGACCCTTGGTAGATTGGGTCTATAATGATGAGTTCAGTGGGTTGGTGTTGCTATACGGATACAGTGCTGTCCAATTAGAGATGCTGAAAAAGTAACCGCCAGCCAATGGGAAAATAAAGTGGAGGGAGGGGCAGTGTTATCTCACTGCATGACTGGCTCGGCCGCAGTTCATAAAAGACAGTACATCAACTAACTGTCACTGGTCCTGAAATAATATAGTCTGTCCCTTGCTGATGTGGTGATGGAATAGGGAAACCCTGTGGGAACAATCTACTGCAACACAATGCATGCAATTAACAGACACTGCAATGCATTATGGATCTTTTCCATCTAGCAGGGAGGAGAGAGACGGCGGGAGAGAGAGAGGAGAGAAAGAGAGAGAGAGAGAGAGAGAGAGAGAGAGAGAGAGAGAGAGAGAGATGATGGGTCTCTTTTCATTAGCGGGATGAGCAGTTGATTAGATTTGTGTCTTTGACAAGCTAATTGACGGTTGGTGGAGTCAGATACTAAATCACTCTCTCCCTTTCTGTCTCTCTTCTGTATCTGGAGAAGGAGTGATGATTATTCATGGAAAGATGTCACTGTAATGAGCAGCATTAGAATGCATTAGGGGCCGAGGGCTGGGCTGAGGGGCCTTAAAAAGCCCCCCATCATCACAGAGTGACAGTGTTATGGGTACGTGAGAGGGCTTCAATATGCTCCTCTTACAGCCTGGCAAGGCATTATGCACAGACAGAACAGAGGATAAATCCATGCTAGATTCAGACCAGGACAGTAGCGGACTGGCCACCGGCCGGTGGGCTGGTCAACCTCTGGACCGGTGGGCTGGTCAACCTCTGGACCGGTGGGCTGGTCAACCTCTGGACCGGTGGGCTGGTCAACCTCTGGACCGGTGGGCTGGTCAACCTCTGGACTGGTGGGCCGCCTGCCTTATACATTTTTTACTACTAATAAAAAAGTTGGCAGAAGGTTGAGCGACACGGGCCAACCCCCTTTCATCCAGGCCCGTTGGTCTATTCCAAACGAATGTCTATGCGACCCTCAGCCCCGCCCCCTTTGTCTCGCTCACACTCACATTGACACTGACAGCTCGAAAACTAGCTACAATTGAAAACGGAAAAGCAGAGTAAAAAATGTAAGGGTGGGGCTGAAAATTTAAGAGACAAAAGTCTTCACTCAAATATAAAAAACGAACCAACTTATTCGGTATTATTAGTACTAGTACCAGTGCCACCGACGCTAACATGGACGTGCTAGACCGGCAAGAGGAAGAGGCCACAACCCGGTCGGCAGGTAAAAGAGTAGGAGAGGACAGCGAAGCCAAAGACAGGCGGAGAGGACAGCGAAGCCAAAGACAGGCGGAGAGGACAGCGAAGCCAAAAACAGGCGGAGAGGACAGCGAAGCCAAAGACAGGCGGAGAGGACAGCGAAGCCAAAAACAGGCAGAGAGGACAGCGAAGCCAAAGACAGGCGGAGAGGACAGCGAAGCCAAAGACAGGCGGAGAGGACAGCGAAGCCAAAGACAGGCGGAGAGGACAGAGAAGCCAAAGACAGGCGGAGAGGACAGCGAAGCCAAAGACAGGCGGAGAGGACAGCGAAGCCAAAGACAGGCGGAGAGGACAGCGAAGCCAAAGACAGGCGGAGAGGACAGAGAAGCCAAAGACAGGCGGAGAGGACAGCGAAGCCAAAGACAGGCGGAGAGGACAGCGAAGCCAAAGACAGGCGGAGAGGACAGCGAAGCCAAAGACAGGCGGAGAGGACAGAGAAGCCAAAGACAGGCGGAGAGGACAGCGAAGCCAAAGACAGGCGGAGAGGACAGCGAAGCCAAAGACAGGCGGAGAGGACAGCGAAGCCAAAGACAGGCGGAGAGGACAGCGAAGCCAAAGACAGGCGGAGAGGACAGCGAAGCCAAAAACAGGCGGAGAGGACAGCGAAGCCAAAGACAGTGCTGCCGAAGCGGTAGATATGTGTCTAAATGTGTTACAAATACAACACCTTATATCAGAATTTATGAGTGAAATGCAAACACTATTGGTCAGCTACTGCTGAGTAAATGTACCAGAAAGGAAGGATTGAGGTAAAGACGTACAGTAACTGGGTGTTCAAACCGGCTAGTGGGAAAACTACAATTTGACACCTTGCAAAGCTCCGAATGCCTAGATTTCGACGGTTCTGTGAGGATCTTGTGGGGAATGGCAATCACTTGAGTATCAGTAATTTACTGTTGTATAATTTTACTTAGCTAAAATAATCATTTTCATTTGATTCGGAATGCTTTTGCCTTGTCGTTCTAAACGCTAAATTGCAGTAGACATATACAAAAGTTAATTAGCTAATTTTATTTCATGTCTATACAGCCGTTGGTTACAAATAGTATACATATTGTTTATACCAATCAAGTCCTTTCCCTCCCAAATCCATATTTTGTGTAGGAGAATATGGCTACAGTGATTTGCTAGGTATGATCCTCATCACCACGGTTCCTACCACGTCGCCTCTTACTAGACAACACATTGAAGCTCATCATCATGCCAACAATCTGGTGTGAATGGCGAGTAAAGCCACACAATAAAACATGTTGTGTTGTCATTCATTGACTTGATATGAAATAGTGGGGCTGCTGCTGTGTTTTTGTAGTTTTTCAAAATTGGGCCTTTATTAGTTAATTTATATATTGTATTATTCATATCCAGGTTGATGAGGTTGATGAGTCCAGTTTCAGTAGAAGAGAGGATCTTGGGGGTTGATGACAGGCCAGGTCCAGTTTCAGTAGAAGTGAGGATCTTTGGGGTTGATGACAGGCCCAGTCCAGTTTCAGTAGAAGTGAGGATCTTTGGGGTTGATGACAGGCCCAGTCCAGTTTCAGTAGAAGAGAGGATCTTGGGGGTTGATGACAGGCCAGGTCCAGTTTCAGTAGAAGTGAGGATCTTTGGGGTTGATGACAGGCCCAGTCCAGTTTCAGTAGAAGAGAGGATCTTTGGGGTTGATGACAGGCCCAGTTTCAGTAGAAGTGAGGATCTTTGGGGTTGATGACAGGCCCAGTCCAGTTTCAGTAGAAGAGAGGATCTTTGGGGTTGATGACAGATCCAGTCCAGTTTCAGTAGAAGTGAGGATCTTGGGGGTTGATGACATGCCAGGTCCAGTTTCAGTAGAAGAGAGGATCTTTGGCGTTGATGACAGGCCCAGTTTCAGTAGAAGTGAGGATCTTGGGGGTTGATGACAGGCCCAGTCCAGTTTCAGTAGAAGTGTGGATCTTGGGGTTTGATGACAGGCCCAGTCCAGTTTCAGTAGAAGAGAGCAACTTGGGGGTTGATGACAGGCCCAGTCCAGTTTCAGTAGAAGAGAGGATCTTTGGGGTTGATGACAGGCCCAGTTTCAGTAGAAGTGAGGATCTCGGGGGTTGATGACAGGCCCAGTCCAGTTTCAGTAGAAGAGAGATTCAGAGAAGGCAAAGTTTGCCTTGATTATTTCAAGTTATAACTTCACCACACTGAGCCAGGTTACCCAGGTCACCACATTGAACCAGGTCACCACATTGAGCCAGGTCACCACATTGAGCCAGGTCACCACATTGAGCCAGGTTACCACACTGAGCCAGGTCACCACATTGAGCCAGGTCACCACACTGAGCCAGGTCACCACATTGAGCCAGGTTACCACACTGAGCCATGTCACCACATTGAGCCAGGTCACCACACTGAGCCAGGTCACCACACTGAGCCAGGTCACCACATTGAGCCAGGTTACCACATTGAGCCAGGTTACCACACTGAGCCAGGTCACCACACTGAGCCAGGTTACCACACTGAGCCAGGTCACCACACTGAGCCAGGTTACCACACTGAGTCAGGTTACCACACTGAGCCAGGTTTCCCAGGTCACCACATTGAGCCAGGTTACCACACTGAGCCAGGTTACCACATTGAGCCAGGTTACCACACTGAGCCAGGTCACCACATTGAGGCAGGTCACCACACTGAGCCAGGTCACCACACTGAGCCAGGTTACCACATTAAGCCAGGTTACCACATTGAGCCAGGTTACCACACTGAGCCAGGTCACCACACTAAGCCAGGTTACCACACTGAGCCAGGTTACCACTTTGAGCCAGGTTACCACACTGAGCCAGGTTACACTGAACAGCTCAGAGAATACTCGCCCTCTTCCCTGGTGAGAGATAGAGGGGGATTTCCCCTCCTCCTCTCCCGTTCTATCATCCTCCCATCATTTCTCAGGGCCAATCCAATATGGCTACTCTATCCATCCTCTATCCCTCCATCTCCATTCTCTAACCATCTGCTGTCCTCCTCCCCAGGCTGGGGATGGAGGGATGCCCTGTGTATCCATCATCTCTCCAGGGGGTGTGAAGAGATAGGGATTCCTCTCCTCCTCATGATTCCACCCTACCCCCAACTTGCCCTCCCTTTAACCTCCATCTATCCACCATCCATCCATCCCATCCATCTATCCCCATCCATCTATCCCCATCCATCTATCCCCATCCATCCATCTATCCCTTATCCATCCATCCACCATCCATCCACCATCCACCCACCCACCATCCATCCACCATCCACCATCCATCCCTCATCCATCCATCCATCCTCCATCATCCATCCATCCATCATCCATCCATCCATCCATCCATCCATCATCCATCCATCCATCCATCATCCATCATCCATCATCCATCCATCCATCCATCCACCATCCAGTAGGGTCAGGAGTGTTTATACCACACACAGGGCGAACCCTGCTGGAGAACAGGAACAGTTAAACGGGTGTGTGTTCATCTGTTCTGAGGTGAGTGATAAACAGGGTGAATGGGCGCTCTTAGCCTAGCTCACTGGGTTAACCATGTGTGTGACTGATCCCTCAGTAGCAGGCAGATGTGGAGTTCTATCAGCATTGGCAAGTTGTGTGTATAAGCAGACTAACACATTGGGATGAGCAATGAGTAATGAGCAATGAGTAATGAGAGATGACCAATGAGTAATGAGTAATGACCAATGAGTAATGACCAATGAGTAAATGAGTAATGAGTAATGAGTAATGCGTAATGAGTAATGACCAATGAGTAATGAGTAATGACCAATGAGTATTGAGCAATGAGTAATGACCAATGAGTAATGCCCAATGATTAATGAGTAATAACCAATGAGTAATGAGTAATGAGTAATGACAAATGAGTAATGACCAATGAGTAATGACCAATGACCAATGAGTAATGAGTAATGACCAATGCGTAATGAGTAATGAGTAATGACCAATGAGTAATGACCAATGAGTAATGACCAATGAGTAATGAGTAATGAGTAATGACCAATGAGTAATGAGCAATGAGTAATGACCAATGAGTAATGAGTAATGACCAATGAGTAATGACCAATGAGTAAATGAGTAATGAGTAATGAGTAATGCGTAATGAGTAATGACCAATGAGTAATGAGTAATGACCAATGAGTAATGACCAATGAGTAAATGAGTAATGAGTAATGAGTAATGACCAATGAGTATTGAGCAATGAGTAATGACCAATGAGTAATGCCCAATGATTAATGAGTAATAACCAATGAGTAATGAGTAATGAGTAATGACAAATGAGTAATGAGTAATGACCAATGAGTAATGACCAATGACCAATGAGTAATGAGTAATGACCAATGCGTAATGAGTAATGAGTAATGACCAATGAGTAATGACCAATGAGTAATGAGTAATGAGTAATGCCCAATGAGTAATGAGCAATGAGTAATGACCAATGAGTAATGAGCAATGAGTAATGACCAATGAGTAATGAGTAATGACCAATGAGTAATGAGTAATGAGCAACGAGTAATGAGTACTGACCAATGAGTAATGAGTAATGACCAATGAGTAATGAGTAATGACCAATGAGTAATGAGTAATGACCGATGAGTAATGACCAATGAGTAATGAGTAATGACCAATGACCATTGAGGATTGAGTATAGAGAATTGACCAATAACCAATGACCAATGACCATTGATTATTGAGTATTGAGCATTGAGAATTGACCAGTGACCAATGACCATTGAGTACTGAGAAATGACCAATGACCAATGTCCATTAAGTATTGAGTATTGAGTAATGAGTACTGAGTACTGAGTATTGAGTATTGGGTAATGAGTACTGAGTACTGAGTACTGAGTACTGAGTATTGAGTAATGAGTATTGAGTAATGAGTATTGCTCATAGCTGTTACTGTTACAGTCCCTAATTGAAGTCCTGCAGAAAGAAAACTATGATCAAGATGATTCTAATCTTGTCCAAATGAGAGGTGTCTATCAGCTGTCAGAGGCCGACAGTGTGTCTTGTGTTCATAACGTATATGTCGACACCATCAGCAGTCACTCTACTGATGTGACAGAGTGTGTTCTCCCCTGGGTGACAGAGTGTGTTCTCCCCTGGGTGACAGTGTGTGTTCTCCCCTGGGTGACAGAGTGTGTTCTCCCCTGGGTGACAGAGTGTGTTCTCCCTGGGTGACAGAGTGTGTTCTCCCTGGGTGACAGAGTGTGTTCTCCCTGGGTGACAGAGTGTGTTCTCCCCTGGGTGACAGTGTGTGTTCTCCCTGGGTGACAGAGAGTGTGTTCTCCCCTGGGTGACAGAGTGTGTTCTCCCCTGGGTGACAGTGTGTGTTCTCCCCTGGGTGACAGAGTGTGTTCTCCCCTGGGTGACAGAGTGTGTTCTCCCCTGGGTGACAGTGTGTGTTCTCCCCTGGGTAACAGAGTGTGCTCTCCCCTGGGTGACAGTGTGTGCTCTCCCCTGGGTGACAGAGTGTGTAGTAATTGCTGGTGTAGTGTGTACAGTACGTGCGTGTGTGTGTCATCCCCACTTGTGTGATTCACTTGGTGGGTACTGGTGGTGTGTGTGTGTGTGTGTGTGTGTGTGTGTGTATCTGCATTCTCACCTGGGTGATGCGTGGGTGGGTACACTTGCTGTTGAGTCCATTGCGCTCCAGCCACTGGCTCTCAGGGTGGGGACAGTGCTGCTTGAGGGTGCAGCGGTTCTCCCCTTTACACCACACACAGCCAAACAGGGGGTCTGCCTTCAGACACAGGCCACAGCTACCCCTCTGGGCATCACACTTGTACAGGTGAACTGATGGGGGGTGGGGGGGGGGCGGGGGGGGTCACAGGGAGAGATCAGGTTAACACATCTCGCACATATACTTGATTTCAATCAGTCAATCAATCACATGCATTTATAAAGCCATTTGTACATCAGCAATTGTAACGAAGAGCTTTACACCCGGCCTACATTTAAAATGATAGCCTTCATGATGTATACTGGTAAATGTGGGTGAGAACTGTTCAGAACCCGTAGTTCAATCACAGTCAGCATTTTAGTATTTCCAGAACATGGACAGTATTTTAATCATATTGTGGAAAGCATCATTTGTTGATACTGTATCTCTGTCCCTTGCTCTCTGTCTCAATCCTTCTCTCTTGCTTCTGTCTCACTCCCTCCCCCCCCTCTCTCTCTCTCTTCCTCCCTACCTTCCTCTCTCTCTCTCTTCTTATCTCTCGCTCTCTCCTTCTCTCCCTCATTTAGCTCCTGCGACCAGAAGCTTCTTCCTCTGCTCATCCACTAGTTTAACATTTCATCTCCATGGAAACCGGACAGGTTTTTAATTGCCATTAGATGCTTGTGTGATTTGTCCATCAAATGATGCCTCCAGAGTAGCTTTCTCCCTGGGTAGCTAATGGGAGAGAAGAGGAGGAGGAATTCATCTTTAACTCTCTCTCTCTCCCCTCTCTCTCTCTCTCTCTCTCTCTCTCTCTCTCTCTCTCCCTCTCTCTCTCTCCCTCTCTCTCTCTCCCTCTCTCTCCCCCTCTCTCTCTCCATCTCTCTCTCCCCGTCTCTCCATGGACACAAAATGTTTCTATATATCCATTCAAATGTGAACACAAATGTGAGCGCAAATAAATCTAATTGCAAAGCCATTGAGGTGCAGTTAATCATTGTCATTGGTGATTCTATTTGTACTGTATGGATTTAAACCAACTAGTACCATCATGCATGGTTTAGTCCTTGTACATATATAATATACAGTTGTAGTCGGAAGTTTACATACACCTTAGACAATTACATTTCAACTCAGTTTTTCACAATTCCTGACATTTAATCCAAGTAAAAATTCCCTCTTAGGTCAGTTAGGATCACCACTTTATTTTAAGAATGTGAAATGTCAGAATAATAGTAGAGATAATTATTTATTTTTATTTCTTTCATCACATTCCCAGTGGGTCAGAAGTTTACAAACACTCAATTAGTATTTGGTAGCATTGCCTTTAAATTGTTTAACTTGGGTCAAACGTTTTGGGTAGCCTTCCACAAGCTTCCCACAATAAGTTGGGTGAATTTTGGCCCATTCCTCCTGGTGTAACTGAGTCAGGTTTGTAGGCCTCCTTGCTCACGCAGGCTTTTTCAGTTCTACCCACACATTTTCTATATGATTGAGGTCAGGGCTTTGTGATGGCCACTCCAATACCTTGACTTTGTTGTCCTTAAGCCATTTTGCCACAACTTTGGAGTATGCTTGGGGTCATTGTCCATTTGGAAGACCCATTTGCAACCAAGCTTTCACTTTCAGACCAATGTCTTGAGATTTTCTGGAATTTTCCCAGCTGTTTAAAGGCACAGTCTAGTGTATGTAAACTTCTAACCCACTGGAATTGTGATACAGTGAATTAAAAGTGAAATAATCTGTCTGTAAACAATTGTTGGAAAAATTACTTGTGTCATGTCCTAACCGACTTGCCAAAACTATAGTTTGTTAACTTCTCTAGGGTAGAGGGCAGCATTTGGAATTTTGGATGAAAAGCGTGCCCAAATTAAACTGCCTTCTACTCAGGCCCAGAAGATAGGATATGCATATAATTGGTAGATTTGGATAGAAAACACTCTAAAGTTTACAAAACTGTTAAAAAAGTGTCTGTGAGTATAACAGAACTGATTTGGCTGTTGAAAACCTGAGAAAAATCCATTCAGGAAGTAGGATTTTTTTTGTAGTAGTTTTCTATTCAATGCCATTACAGTATCCATTGACTTAGGACTCAAAATGCAGTTCCTATGCCTTCCACTAGATGTCAATAGTCTTTAGAAATTGTTTCAGGCTTGTATTCTGAAAAATGAGGGAGTAAGAGCAGTCTGAATGAGTGGACCCTGCCTTGTCACAGAGCTTTTCCATGCGCCTGCCTGAGAGAGTGCCTTTCTTGTTTACCTTTTATATTGACGACGTTATTGTCCGGTTGAAATATTATAGATTATTTAGGCTAGGATCGTTTGACATGATTCTATGAACTTTACGGATATCATTTGGATTTTTTGTCTGCCTGTTGTGACAGCGTTTGAGCCTGTGGATTACTGAAGAAAACCCTGCAACAAAACGGAGGTTTTTGGATATAAAGAGAGACTTTATCGAACAAAAGGAACATTTATTAAACAAGCCATAAACATCAATGCCATTCTTAAAATCAATGCACAGAAGTCTATATATTTAAACCTGCATATTTAGCTAAAATAAATCCAGGTTAACAGGCAATATTAACGAGGTGAAATTGTGTCACTTCTCTTGCGTTCATTGCACGCAGAGTCAGTGTATATGCAACAGTTTGGGCCACCTAATTTGCCATAATTGTACGTAATTATGACATAACATTGAAGGTTGTGCAATGTAACAGGAATATTTAGACTTATGGATGCCACCCGTTAGATAAAATATGGAACGGTTCCATATTTCACTGAAAGAATAAACGTCTTGTTTTCGAGATGATAGTTTCCGGATTCGACCATATTAATGACCTCATATTTCTGTGTGTTATCATGTTATAACTAAGTCTATGATTTGATAGAGCAGTCTGAGCGATGGTAGGCACCAGCAGGCTTGTAAGTATATAGTCCTATAATTCCTATAATAACTACAACCTAAAACTTCTTACCTGGGAATATGGAAGACTCATGTTAAACGGGACCACCAGCTTTAATTTTTTCTCATGTTCTGAGCAAGGAACTTCAACGTTAGCTTTCTTACATGGCACATATTGCACTTTTACTTTCTGCATTATTTATTTGTGGCTAAATTGATTTTATTTATGTATTATATTAAGTTAAAATAAGTGTTCATTCAGTATTGTTGTAATTGTCATTAATACAAATAAATAAATAAAAATCGGCCAATTAATCGGTATCGGCTTTTTTGGTTCTCCAATAATCGGTATCAGTATCAGCGTTGAAAAATCATAATCGGTCGACCTCTAATGCAGATACATCAAGGCAGACCAATGTCAGGCTTGGAATCATCAGGCCAAAAGGTATTTCCCGCTGTGCATGAACAATGAGGACATTCACTTGTGATGTGGATGAGAATTTATGGCCAAATGCTCAAAAGGGAAAGGGAACAAGACAGGCTTGATGCAAATTATTGCGTGCTAAATGTTATGTTTTATTTTCATTCATTTAATTGAACGCTCTCATTACATTTCACAATAAACTTATATTTTGAATCAATGGTTGTGTGGTGAGAGCTGTTCACAATCCAAATGAATGCACACTGACAGGTTTTGAATGAAAGACTGGCTGCTTTACAAGTGTGACGAGTTTTGTACTAAGAGTTGTGAAAATAGTACCAAAGTGATAACAAAAGACTGTATTAACCATTACTAGATAGATAGATAGATAGATAGATAGATAGATAGATAGATAGATAGATAGATAGATAGATAGATAGATAGATAGATAGATAGATAGATAGATAGATAGATAGATAGATAGATAGATAGATAGTCACTGTTAGTATAGCATATTGAATATTCTCTTTTAGTGTATGCATGTGTGGTCTGTGGTAATATGCTGCTGGGCAGAGGGAGACAACTGACAGAGGAAGGCGTGAAGCTAACAAGCACCACAGAGGAAGTTGTGAAGCTAACAAGCACCACAGAGGAAGTTGTGAAGCTAACAAGCACCACAGAGGAAGTTGTGAAGCTAACAAGCACCACAGAGGACCAGAGGAAGGTTGTGAAGCTAACAAGCACCACAGAGGAAGTTGTGAAGCTAACAAGCACCACAGAGGAAGTTGTGAAGCTAACAAGCACCACAGAGGAAGTTGTGAAGCTAACAAGCACCACAGAGGAAGTTGTGAAGCTAACAAGCACCACAGAGGAAGTTGTGAAGCTAACAAGCACCACAGAGGAAGTTGTGAAGCTAACAAGCACCACAGAGGAAGTTGTGAAGCTAACAAGCACCACAGAGGAAGGTGTGAAGCTAACAAGCACCACAGAGAAGGAAGGCGTGAGGAAGGCGTGAGCTAACAAGCACCACAGAGGAAGGCGCACCACAGAGGAAGGCGTGAAGCTAACAAGCACCACAGAGGAAGGCGCACAAGCACCAGAGGAAGGCGTGAAGCTAACAAGCACCACAGAGGAAGGCGTGAAGCTAACAAGCACCACAGAGGAAGGCGTGAAGCTAACAAGCACCACAGAGGAAGTTGTGAAGCTAACAAACACCACAGAGGAAGTTGTGAAGCTAACAAGCACCACAGAGGAAGTTGTGAAGCTAACAGGCACAGGGGAGACGAGAGATAGTGAGAGAGAGGGAAAGAGAGAGGGAGGGAGAGAGAGAAACAGAGAGAAAGAGGAGCGAGAGAAAGGAGAGATGGAGAGAGAGAGGGGGAGAGACAGAGAGAGGGAAAGTAAAGAGATGGGACTGGAGAGATGGAAAAAGGCAAGAGGACGTGGCGAGACGACCGGTGTGAAGCTAACGAGGTGAACAGAAGGAGGGAAAGGGAAGGAGGAGAGAGAGAGAAAGAGAAGGAGAGAGAGAAACAGAGAGAGAAACACAGAGAGAGGATAGGAGGAGAGAGAGAGAGAAATGAGAGAGGGAGCGAGAGAGAGAGGGGAAGAGAGAGACAGGGAGAGGGAAAGAGATGGCGACTGGAGAGATGGCGCGATGGGAAAAGGGAAGAGGACGTGGTGAGACGAGTGGTGTGAAAATAACGAGGTGAACAGAAGGAGGGAAAAGGGAGGAAGAGCGAGAGAGAGAGAGAGGGAGAGCAGAGGGAAATTAGGTGTGAGAGATGGAGAGTAAGGGAGAGAAAGAGGGAGATGAGAGCAGACGGAAATTAGGTGTGAGAGATGGAGAGTAAGGGAGAGAAAGAGGGAGATGAGAGAGAGGGAGAGCAGAGGGAAATTAGGTGTGAGAGATGGAGAGTAAGGGAGAGAAAGAGGGAGATGAGAGAGAGGGAGAGCAGAGGGAAATTAGGTGTGAGAGATGGAGAGTAAGGGAGAGAAAGAGGGAGATTAGGTGTGAGAGATGGAGAGTAAGAGAGAGAAAGAGGGAGATGAGAGAAGAGGCAAAGTTATAACCAGACGCCGCCGCCCACCGCAGCAAAGTAATGCCACTTCTGTGTCTGTGTCAGTGTCAGGGGGATGGATACCGCCGCAACTGCCCGCCTGTTGCCATGGAGACCGGCTACACAGGCAACGGCGGTGATCGGGTGGGGTGTGTGTGGATGTGGGTGTGTGGGTGTGAGGGGGGGGGTCCTGACCTTTATTTTCGGCAGGGTTGTCGATGCTGAAGTCTCCATTCCAGATGACCATCAGGTCCACAGGGAGGCTGCTCATCTCCATCCCATCATATGAGTACTGTTGTCGCCATGGGGACCCAGAGAGGGGGAGATGGGGGGTGAGAGATGGAGAGAACAGGGAGCGAGAGAAAGGGAGGGAGAGAGAGCACCAGAGAGAGAAAGGGAGAGAGAGAGAGAGAGCACCAGAGAGAAAGAGAGAGGGGGGGTAGAGTAAAAGGCATTTGTAGAGCAGAAGTACTGTAAACACTCAAGCCAGGTAGAGGACATCTTCACAGACAACTACGTATCAAAGCTAGTCAGAGTGTTTGAGACCCTCCCATTCAACAGTAGCATATCATATTAGCATATCATTCAGCATATCATTCAGCATAGAAACCCTTTCATTGGGAGTCTTTCATTTCATACCAACCATTGTTCCAGAACTGAATGACACATAATAGTATTGCTGAGGGAAGCTGGAATTTAGAGAGGGCATTTAAACTCATCAAGGCTCTGTGCACATGTACAATGAGAGACATATCCTTGGGCATGGAGGACTGGTTCCAGACAGTGTACTGTAGGTACTAGCTCAATAGTACTGATTACTAGAAATGAGGAACCTGTATTGAGATTCTACAGTCAATGGCTCTCCAGACAGACCTGAGATAGAGTTGTGCATCTTCTCACTTTCACAAATAACTTCAAATATGTCTCTGACCAACTCTCTCGCTATCTCTGTCCGAATGATCCTGGAGGCACTCCGCACTGCCAAAGCTGACTCTCTCCTCTGTTCTCATCCTCCTAGATGTATCCTCTGCCTTCAACACCGTGAACCATCAGATCCTCCTCTCCAGTCTCTCAGGGCTGGGTGTCTTAGGCTCTGCACACTCTTGGATTGCATCCTAGTTGGCAGGCCGCTCCTACCAGGTGATGTGGAGAGGATCTGCACCACATACTCTCACTACTCACTACTGGTGTCCCCCAGGGCATAGTTCTAGGCCCTCTCCTCTTATCTCTATAGCTCAAGTCACTGGGCTCTGTCATATCCTCACATGGTCTCTTCTATCATTGCTATGCGGATGACACTCAACTACTTTTCTCCTTCCCCCCTTCTTCACCCAGGTGGTGACACGCATCCCTGCGTGCCTGGCAGATATCTCAGGTTGGATGTCGGCCCACCACCTCAAGCTCAACTTCGACAAGACAGAGCTTCTCTTCAGCCCACGGAAGGCCTCTCCCCTCCAAGACTTCTCCATCACGGTTGACAACTCCACGGTGTCCCCCTCCCAGAGTGCAAAGAACCTTGGCATGAGACTGTTAAACAGCCACCACTAACATTGAGTGGCTGCTGCCAACACACTGACACTGACTCAACTCCAGCCACTTTAATAATGGGAATTGATGGGAAATGATGTAAATATATCACTAGCCACTTTAAACAATGCTACCTTATATAATGTTACTTACCCTACATTATTCATCTCATATGCATACGTATATACTGTACTCTATATCATCGACTGCATCCTTATGTAATACATGTATCACTAGCCACTTTAACTATGCCACTTTGTTTACATACTCATCTCATATGTATATACTGTACTCGATACCATCTACTGTATCTTGCCTATGCTGCTCTGTACCATCACTCATTCATATATCCTTATGTACATATTCTTTATCCCCTTACACTGTGTATAATAAGACAGTAGTTTTGGAATTGTTAGTTAGATTACTTGTTGGTTATTACTGCATTGTCGGAACTAGAAGCACAAGCATTTCGCTACACTCGCATTAACATCTGCTAACCATGTGTATGTGACAAATAAAATTTTGATTTGATTTGATTTGACCCTGGACAACACCCTGGCATTCACTGCAAACACCAAAGCAGTGACTCGCTCCTGCAGGTCGTGCTCCTCAACATCCGTAGAGTACGAGCCTACCTCACAGAGTACGAGTCATCTCCCGCCTGGACTACCGCAACTGTTGGCTTTGCTCTCCGCTTGTGCCATCAAACCCCTGCAATTTATCCAGAATACTGCAGCCTGCCTGGTGTTCAAACTTCCCATGTTCTCCCACGTCTCCCCGCCTCTCAGCGGTTCTCCACTGGCTTCCAGTCAAAGCTCACATCCATTACAAGACCAGCAGCAAAAGCAACTGCCCATCCCTACCGATATATATATATATATTTTGTGAACTAACACGCGCACTTGACTTTGTTTATATCTACTGTAATACACTACATGACTGAAAGTATGTGGACATCTGCTCGTCGAACATCTCATTCCAAAATCATGGGCATTAATATGGATATGGTCCCTCCTTTACTGCTATAACAGCCTCCACTCTTCTGGGAAGGCTTTCCACTAGATGTTGGAACATTGCTGTGGGGACTTGCTTCCATTCAGCCACAATAACATTAGTGAGATCGGGCACTGATGTTGGGCGAGTAGGTCTGGCTAGCAGTCAGCGTTCCAATTCATTACAGAGATGTTTGATGGGGTTGAGGTTAGGGCTCTGTGCAGGCCAGTCAAATTCTTCCACAGCGATCTCGACAAACCATTTCCGTATGGACCTCGCTTTGTGCACGGGGGCATTGTCATGCTGAAACAGGAAAGGGCCTTCCCCAAACTGTTGCCACAAAGTTGGAAGCACAAATTCGTCTAGAATGTCATTATATGTTGTAGCATTAAAATTTCCCTTCACTGGATCTAAAACAGCCCCAGACAATTATTTATCCTCCACCAAACTTTACAGTTGGCACTATGCATTCCAACAGATAGCGTTCTCCTGGCGTCCGCCAAATCTATATTAATCCATCGGACTGGCAGATGGTGAAGTGTGATTCATGCTCGGCCATGAAAACCCATTTCATGAAGCTCCCGACGAACAGTTCTTGTGCTGACGTTGCTTCCAGAGGCAGTTTGGAACTCGGGAGTGAGTGTTGCAACCGAGGACAGACGATTTTTACTCGCTACGCATTTCAGCACTCGGCCGTCCCGTTCTGTGAGCTTGTGTGGCCTACCACTTTGTGGCTGAGCTGTTGTTGCTCCTAGACGTTTCCAGTTCACAATAACAGCACAGCAACTGATTTGTTGGAAAGGTGGCATCCTATGACGGTGTCACGTTGAAAGTCACTGAGCTCTTCAGTAAGGCCATTCTACTGCCAATGTTTGTCTATGGAGATTGCATGGGTGTGTGCTCGATTGTATACACCTGTCAGCAACAGGTCTGGCTGAAATAGCAAAATTCACAAATTTGAAGGGGTGTCCACATACTTTTGTATATTTAGTGCATGTGGTTGTACCACCTAGCTATCTTAAGATGATTGCACTAACTGTATGTCGCTTAGTGACTAAAAGGTCAAAGCAAATATCAAATACATTCCTTCCAACATGTCTTATATCCACAATTTCCATTGATTGTGTACACCTAAACATACACATACATAAACTTCCCTATCCATCCCGTTTACACCCCCAAAACACACCATCACCCCCTATACTCACCGAGGTGTTCTGGCACTGAACACAGCTGCTGTTGAAGCGGAGTGCGGGCACCCGCTGCTCCACACCCTGGATGGTGAGCAGACACTCATAGCCCCGCTGTCCTGACTGTGGCTGGGGAAGGTTCTTGGCCCGCAGGGTGATGGGCTTCACCACGTTGACCGGCACCAGGATGCGCTCAGTGGGCAGCAGCTGGGGACACTCCTGTAAAAGCCACAGGGAGAGCTGGTCAGGAGGACCAAAACGACAGGAGCCAGACGTCAACAGTGTGTTACTCCCAATACACACTTGTTTCACACTGTGGATTTGGCATAGTTTACTTTACTCGTGGTTGTCGAGAGAGAAAACGTGAACAAGAAGTATTGACTATGTTATGATATTTTGGGTTATACTTTGAAGTCAACATCATACCGTAGGTCCATTCTAGGACAACAGTGAAGCTACGTCCGAGTAGAGTTCAACCCTGTAGAAATCTCCCTACAGGCCCAAGTCACGCCTCACATCCACAAGGTTAATACAGACACCATATCTAACCGTGAAACAACATTATAAATGGTAGGAATTATGAATGTCTTGTGGCGACTATGGTTGGGTGTGGTTGGGTAGTTATATCTGGTAGAGTTAGTGTTGGTTACCTCTAGTGGTTGGGTAGTTATATCTGGTAGAGTTAGTGTTGGTTACCTCTAGTGGTTGGGTAGTTATATCTGGTAGAGTTAGTGTTGGTTACCTCTAGTGGTTGGGTAGTTATATCTGGTAGAGTTAGTGTTGGTTGTCTCTAGTGGTTGGGTAGTTATATCTGGTAGAGTTAGTGTTGGTTACCTCTAGTGGTTGGGTAGTTATATCTGGTAGAGTTAGTGTTGGTTACCTCTAGTGGTTGGGTAGTTATATCTGGTAGAGTTAGTGTTGGTTACCTCTAGTGGTTGGGTAGTTATATCTGGTAGAGTTAGTGTTGGTTATCTCTAGTGGTTGGGTAGTTATATCTGGTAGAGTTAGTGTTGGTTACCTCTAGTGGTTGGGTAGTTATATCTGGTAGAGTTAGTGTTGGTTACCTCTAGTGGTTGGGTTGTTATATCTGGTAGAGTTAGTGTTGGTTACCTCTAGTGTTTGGGTAGTTATATCTGGTAGAGTTAGTGTTGGTTACCTCTAGTGGTTGGGTAGTTAAATCTGGTAGAGTTAGTGTTGGTTACCTCTAGTGGTTGGGTAGTTATATCTGGTAGAGGTAGTGTTGGTTACCTCTAGTGGTTGGGTAGTTATATCTGGTAGAGTTAGTGTTGGTTGTCTCTAGTGGTTGGGTTAGAGTATATCTGGTAGAGTTAGTGTTGGTTACTCTAGTGGTTGGGTTGTTATATCTGGTATTAGTGTTGGTTACTGTAGTGTTTGGGTAGTTATATCTGGTAGAGTTAGTGTTGGTTACCTCTAGTGGTTGGGTAGTTAAATCTGGTAGAGTTAGTGTTGGTTACCTCTAGTGGTTGGGTAGTTATATCTGGTAGAGGTAGTGTTGGTTACCTCTAGTGGTTGGGTAGTTATATCTGGTAGAGTTAGTGTTGGTTGTCTCTAGTGGCTGGGTAGTTATATCTGGTAGAGTTAGTGTTGGTTACCTCTAGTGGTTGGGTAGTTATATCTGGTAGAGTTAGTGTTGGTTACCTCTAGTGGTTGGGTAGTTATAGCTGGTAGAGTTAGTGTTGGTTGCCTCTATAGCCCTTAACACGGTTTGAATGGCATGTGAGTTGGAGTGGGCCAATCATACCAACGATAGGATATCGATAGGAGGTCAAGAGAGCAGTGCATTATTATTACACTGACTTGTAAATGAACAGTGTCAGTGACATGATAGAAATAGGGCCGTGCGTTTCCATTTACACAATAACAGAGGTTCAATGAAAGCTGCTTCTGCTTTGATGAGAAAAGAGAAAGAGAGATAGAAAGAGAGAGAGGCAGAGACAGACAGAGAGAGAGGGAGAGAGAGAGAGGCAGAGAGAGAGAGAGGGAGTAAAGGAGAGAGAGAGGCAGAGAAAGAGGGAGAGAGAGAGAGACAGAGAGAGGCAGAGACAGACAGAGAGAGAGGGAGGAGAGAGAGAGAGCGAGAGAGAGAGAGAGAGAGAGCATGTTCGGCTCACTTGGCAATTGGGTGTCTAAAATTAACATCCTATCAACTCAGGTGAATGGCTGAGTAAAAATAGTCGGTTGCTGATGGAGATGAGAGGAGAGAATGGAGACAGAGAGACAGAGTGTTCTGATGAAGCTGTGTCTGTCGATGTGTAGAGTCTACAGTGCTGATGAAGTTCTGTGTCGATGGGTAGAGTCTACAGTGCTGATGAAGTTCTGTGTCTGTCGATGTGTAGAGTCTACAGTGCTGATGAAGTTCTGTGTCTGTCGATGTGTAGAGTCTACAGTGCTGATGAAGTTCTGTGTCTGTGTTGATGGGTAGAGTCTACAGTGCTGATGAAGTTCTGTGTCTGTGTTGATGGGTAGAGTCTACAGTGCTGATGAAGTTCTGTGTCTGTGTTGATGGGTAGAGTCTACAGTGCTGATGAAGTTCTGTGCCTGTGTGTTGATGTGTAGAGTCTACAGTGCTGATGAAGTTCTGTGTCTGTGTGTTGATGGGTAGAGTCTACAGTGCTGATGAAGTTCTGTGTTGATGGGTAGAGTCTACAGTGCTGATGAAGTTCTGTGTTGATGGGTAGAGTCTACAGTGCTGATGAAGTTCTGTGTTGATGGGTAGAGTCTACAGTGCTGATGAAGTTCTGTGTCTGTGTTGATGGGTAGAGTCTACAGTGCTGATGAAGTTCTGTGTCTGTGTTGATGGGTAGAGTCTACAGTGCTGATGAAGTTCTGTGTTGATGGGTAGAGTCTACAGTGCTGATGAAGTTCTGTGCCTGTGTGTGATGGGTAGAGTCTACAGTGCTGATGAAGTTCTGTGCCTGTGTGTTGATGGGTAGAGTCTACAGTGCTGATGAAGTTCTGTGCCTGTGTGTTGATGGGTAGAGTCTACAGTGCTGATGAAGTTCTGTGCCTGTGTGTTGATGGGTAGAGTCTACAGTGCTGATGAAGTTCTGTGTTGATGGGTAGAGTCTACAGTGCTGATGAAGTTCTGTGTTGATGGGTAGAGTCTACAGTGCTGATGAAGTTCTGTGTCTGTGTTGATGGGTAGAGTCTACAGTGCTGATGAAGTTCTGTGTCTGTGTTGATGGGTAGAGTCTACAGTGCTGATGAAGTTCTGTGTCTGTGTTGATGGGTAGAGTCTACAGTGCTGATGAAGTTCTGTGTCTGTGTTGATGGGTAGAGTCTACAGTGCTGATGAAGTTCTGTGCCTGTGTGTTGATGGGTAGAGTCTACAGTGCTGATGAAGTTCTGTGTCTGTGTTGATGGGTAGAGTCTACAGTGCTGATGAAGTTCTGTGCCTGTGTGTTGATGGGTAGAGTCTACAGTGCTGATGAAGTTCTGTGTCTGTGTTGATGGGTAGAGTCTACAGTGCTGATGAAGTTCTGTGTCTGTCGATGTGTAGAGTCTACAGTGCTGATGAAGTTCTGTGTCTGTCGATGTGTAGAGTCTACAGTGCTGATGAAGTTCTGTGTCTGTGTTGATGGGTAGAGTCTACAGTGCTGATGAAGTTCTGTGTCTGTCGATGTGTAGAGTCTACAGTGCTGATGAAGTTCTGTGTCTGTCGATGTGTAGAGTCTACAGTGCTGATGAAGTTCTGTGTCTGTGTTGATGGGTAGAGTCTACAGTGCTGATGAAGTTCTGTGCCTGTGTGTTGATGGGTAGAGTCTACAGTGCTGATGAAGTTCTGTGCCTGTATGTTGATGGGTAGAGTCTACAGTGCTGTGAATAAATACAACTCCCATCTCCTGGTGAGACAATTTTACTTTGTTAAACTGTGGGCTCAGATAAAGAAAGAGAGGAACAGAGTGAGAACACTGGGAGAGATAGAATGAGAGAGAGAGAATGAGGCAGAGATAATAAGAGATATTATATGGAGAGATTGAGAGAGAGAATATGGCAGACAGAGAGAAAAAACTAATAGAGAGAGAGACATAGAAAGAGAGAGAGACAGAGAGAGACAGAGAAAGAGAGAGAGACAGAGAAAGAGAGAGAGACAGAGAAAGAGAGAGAGACAGAAGAGAGAGAGAAAGCGAGAGAGACAGAGAGAGAGGAAGAAAAGAAGGGGAGAGCAGATAAGGTGTCCTCTCGTTCCTGGAGTTGAGAAGTGAAGCGGAGCCGCCACGTTGCCCGATAACACTTGTTTGAAGTTCATTAAAAACCACTTGATTGGGGTACACTGAATGACTGGCTGGCTTGCATATAAAACACTTCATGACACTATTCAAAAAGTCATTATAGATAAATTACAGAGTGGCACAAATAATGTTTGCTTTACAAAACTGAGGAGATATGAATAATTTCTGTTGAAAATGGAGGAGCCCTATTTTCTGATAAGTCTGGATGGCACGCTATGTCATATACACTATAGTGCACTATACATAGAGAATACGGTGTCATTTCAGACAGAAACAAGGTGAACTGGAGGGTACGATCGGTTGTGAAGTGTCTGACATCATTTGTGATATCATTTTGAATGAATCACTGAAGTAAGTTGACTGTCCAAGCGGAACAATTGTGGATTTATACAATGTACATAAAGTCTTTGTCTGTATTCCTGTTATGATTTCACAATAACATTACCGAGAGCTTTTAAAACATCCAATGGAAAGTGACTTCACACCTAGTCAATAACACAGAGAGCTTTAAAACATGATTTCATCCAATGTAAAGTTAGAGTGTAGAAGTACTAACTTGTCAGGATGAGGATGATGTGATCATCACACCTCACCACAAATCACACCTCACCACAAATCACACCTCACCACAAATCACACCTCACCACAAATCACACCTCACCACAAATCACACCTCACCACAAATCACACCACACCACAAATCACACCAGAACACAAATCACACCTCACCACAAATCACACCTCACCACAAATCACACCACACCACAAATCACACCTCACCACAAATCACACCTCACCACAAATCACACCTCACCACAAATCACACCTCACCACAAATCACACCACAAATCACCACAAAATCACACCTCACCACAAATCACACCAGAACACAAATCACACCACAAATCACACCTCACCACAAATCACACCTCACCACAAATCACACCACACCACAAATCACACCACAAATCCACAAATCACACCAGAACCACAAATCACACCAGACCACAAATCACACCACACCACAAATCACACCTCACCACAAATCACACCAGAACACAAATCACACCTCACCACAAATCACACCAAAACACAAATCACACCTCACCACAAATCACCAAAATCAACCACACCACAAATCACACCTCACCACAAATCACACCTCACCACAAATCACACCTCACCACAAATCACACTACACCACAAATCACACCTCACCACAAATCACACCACACCACAAATCAACCACAAATCACACCACACCACAAATCACACCACACCACAAATAACACCTCACCACAAATCACACCTCACCACAAATCACACCACACCACAAATCACACCTCACCACAAATCACACCTCACCACAAATCACACCTCACCACAAATCACACCACACCACAAATCACACCACACCACAAATCACACCTCACCACAAATCACACCTCACCACAAATCACACTTCACCACAAATCACACCAGACCACAAATCACACCTCACCACAAATCACACATCACAACAAATCACACCACACCACAAATCACACCTCACCACAAATCACACCTCACCACAAATCACACCACAAAAATCACACAACAAATCCACAAATCACACTACACCACAAATCACACCTCACCACAAATCACACCTCACTACAAATCACACCTCACCACAAATGACACCTAACCACAAATCACACAAATCACACCACAAATAACACCACACAAATCACAAATAATTACCACAAATAACACACTCACCACAAATCACACCACAAATCACAAATCACACCTCACCACAAATCACACCTCACCACAAATCACACCACACAAATAACACCACACCACAAATCACACCACAAATCACACCACACCACAAATCACACCATACCACAAATAACACCATACCACAAATAACACCACACCACAAATCACACCACACCACAAATCACACCACACCACAAATCACCACAAATCACACCATACCACAAATAACACCACACCACAAATCACACCTCACCACAAATCACACCTCACCACAAATCACACCACCACAAATCACCACAAATCACACCTCACCACAAATAACACCTCACCACAAATCATACCTCACCACAACACCACAAATCACACCTCACCACAACACCACAAATCACACCTCACCACAAATAACACCTCACCACAAATCACACCTCACCACAA
Organism: Oncorhynchus tshawytscha; assembly: GCF_018296145.1. Lineage (NCBI taxonomy): Eukaryota > Metazoa > Chordata > Actinopteri > Salmoniformes > Salmonidae > Oncorhynchus > Oncorhynchus tshawytscha. Next base: position 51,485 of record NW_024608693.1, on the reverse strand, counting down.
CACCACAAATCACACCTCACCACAACACCACAAATCACACCACACCACAAATCACACCTCACCACAAATGTATTTTATTTTACATTTATTTAACCAGGCAAGTCAGTTAAGAACAAATTCTTATTTTCACTGACGGCCTAGGAACAGTGGGTTAACTGCCTGTTCAGGGGCAGAACGGCAGATTTGTACCTTGTCAGCTCGGGGATTTGAACTTGCAACCTTCCGGTTACTAGTCCAACGCTCTAACCACCAGGCTCCCCAAATAACACCTCGCCACAAATAACACCTCACCACAAATCACACCACAGTCTAAAGTTAAAGTAGCTCTCAGAAAGCCCTAAACACACACACACACACACACACACACACACACACATACACTAACCGCTGCCTTAGAATACTATTACACGTCACTAATCACAGGCATACAACGTCTCTGGCATCATCTGTCAATCTGACAAGAGCAATGCCCATGACAGACTTAGAATTTTAGATTTCACTCTGTGCTCAGCCCACCCCCCAACCCGCCTTTCAAGAACACCATCCACATATTCCACTTACAGCTGCACCCTATAGTACCTACACACACACACACACATACTGTCATGACTCCCACCGGCGGTGGCTCCCCTGCCTGTTCGGGCGGCGCTCGGCGGTCGTCGTCGCCGGTCTACTAGCCGCCACCGATCCCTTTTTCCTTTTCTGTTCGTTTGGTCTTATTAGTTGCACCTGTCTCTTATTGTGTTTCTTGATTCATGTCTATTTAAGCCTGTTAGGCCCGCCTATTGTTGTGCGGGATTGTTTTCTGTTAGTCAGGGTGTGTGTGTTTGTGTTCTTGTCCGTTTGTGCCCTGTGTTGGGTCGGACTATTTTTCTGTCTATTTATCGCCTGTTGTTTTGGCCGTTTGGGAATCCAAATTAAGACGGTTTCCCCAGTATCCTCTGCTCTCTGCCCTCTGCCCTCTCCTCTCTGCTCTCTGCCCTCTGCTCTCTGCTCTCTGCCCTCTGCTCTCTGCCCTCTGCTCTCCGCTCTCTGCCCTCTGCCCTCTGCTCTCTGCCCTCTGCTCTCTGCCCTCTGCTCTCTGCCCTCTGCCCTCTGCCCTCTGCTCTCTGCCCTCTGCCCTCTGCCCAATGCTCTCTGCCCTCTGCCCTCTGCCCTCTGCTCTCTGCCCTCTGCCCTCTGCCCAATGCTCTCTGCCCTCTGCTCTCTGCCCTCTGCCCTCTGCCCTCTGCTGCCCTCTGCCCTCTGCTCTCTGCCCTCTGCCCTCTGCCCTCTGCCCTGCCCTCTGCCCTCTGCCCTCTGCTCTCTGCCCTCTGCCCTCTGCCCAATGCTCTCTGCACTCACCATTCCAGGCGATTGTGACACATATACTTGACCAAAAACCTCTTCTTCATTACAGTTCACCACAACAGTGGTGACGTCATCGCTGCAATCACCCCCCCCACACTCCTCTTGTTTCTCTCTGAGGGTCCGGCCTGGTGTGAC
>NW_024608693.1:25000-45000 GCF_018296145.1 Oncorhynchus tshawytscha | reverse complement strand
TCAAGACAGGGATCTTCATCATGGAAGCCCTGAGGGCCAGATTAACTACACAGTTCCTCCCCATGCTGCCCTACTGCCATACCTTCCATCAACACCACACAACCCATACACAGACAGACAGACAGACAGACAGACAGACAGACAGACAGACAGACAGACAGACAGACAGACAGACAGACAGACAGACAGACAGACAGACAGACAGACAGACAGACAGACAGACAGACAGACAGACACACACACACACACACACACATACAAACACACATACACACACTCCCAAACACACACACATACACACACACACCCTCAAGGCCGGTGTGGTGCCAGGGAGAGAATCCAGGTCTGTTGTGTATAGCTCATCAAGCTACACAGTAAAGATGTCTAATTACAGTGAGTCCTGCTTCAAAGGGAAAAGGCCAGTGCCAATACTATTGATAATGCACATGAAATAAGCTGTCGTTGGGAATAGAGCTGGGAAAAGGAAATGTTTCATTTTTATTAGATTTGGTGGGTCTGTAATCATCTTGTTGGGCGTGGAGGATAAGCATAGAAAGCCTGAGCCAGATATATCAGATTAAGTATGGTACTGTAGCTGACTCCTTTGCTTTATATGATGCAGGATATACAGTAAGTATGACCCTATCATAAATACTGTATGTTTGCTGGTTTATAATGATATGATCACTCACAGACTGTATTATTAAAGATATTCACAAGTGAACCAATGAGGATGCTACATCCTGAATCTCAATAGCCAATGAGACCATAATAATCATAATCAACTCATGTTTACACCTGACCCTTGACCTCTGAAATTACCTCTGGCTTCTTGACGCGTCCCTCCTGGAAGGAGCAGGTGCGTGGGTCGTGGGTGCAGTCATGTCTGTATTTACACCAGTGGCACTGGTAGGGGCTTCTCACACATGACAAACACCTGAGAGAGGAGAAGGAGAGAGTAGAAGGAGAGAGGAGTATGAGAGAGGAGAGAGGGGAAGGAGAGAGGAGAAGGAGGAAGTGAGAGGAGGAGAGAGGAGAAGAAGTAGGAGAGAGGAGTAGGAGAGAGGAGTAGGAGAGAGGAGAGGGGAGAAGGAGAGAGGTGAGAAAAGAAGGATGAGGAAAGAAGAGTAGGAGAGAGAGAGAGGAGAAGAAATAGGGGAGAGGAGAGAGGAGTTGGAGAGAGGAGTAGGAGAAGAAGAGAGGAGAAAGGAATAGGAGAGAGGAGACATGAGACAGGAGAGAGGAGAAGGAGAAAGGAGGAGAATAAGGAGAAAGGAGTAGGATAAAGGAGAGAGGAGAGAGTAGAAGGAGAGAGGAGAGAGGAGAAGGAGAGTGAAGAACAGGAGAGAGGAGAAGGAGAGTGAAGAACAGGAGAGAGGAGAAGGAGAGTGAAGAACAGGAGAGAGGAGAAGGAGAGTGAAGAACAGGAGAGAGGAGAGAGAGTGAGGAACAGGAGAGAGGAGAAGGAGAGTGAAGAACAGGAGAGAGGAGAAGGAGAGTGAAGAACAGGAGAGAGGAGAAGGAGAGTGAAGAACAGGAGAGAGGAGAGAGAGTGAGGAACAGGAGAGAGGAGAAGGAGAGTGAGGAACAGGAGAGAGGAGAAGGAGAGTGAAGAACAGGAGAGAGGAGAAGGAGAGTGAAGAACAGGAGAGAGGAGAGAGGAGAGTGAAGAACAGGAGAGAGGAAAAGGAGAGTGAGAACAGGAGAGGAGGAGAGAGGAGAGTGAAGAACAGGAGAGAGGAGAAGGAGAAGAACAGGAGAGAGGAGAGAGAGTGAAGAACAGGAGAGAGGAGAAGGAGAGAGGAGAGAAGAACAGGAGAGAGGAGAAGGAGAGTGAAGAACAGGAGAGAGGAGAAGGAGAGTGAGGAACAGGAGAGAGGAGAGAGAGTGAGGAACAGGAGAGAGGAGAGAGAGTGAGGAACAGGAGAGAGGAGAAGGAGAGGAAGAACAGGAGAGAGGAGAAGGAGAGTGAAGAACAGGAGAGAGGAGAAGGAGAGTGAAGAACAGGAGAGAGGAGAGAGAGAACAGGAGAGAGGAGAAGAACAGGAGAGAGGAGAGAGAGTGAGGAACAGGAGAGAGGAGAAGGAGAGTGAAGAACAGGAGAGAGGAGAAGGAGAGTGAAGAACAGGAGAGAGGAGAAGGAGAGTGAAGAACAGGAGAGAGGAGAAGGAGAGTGAAGAACAGGAGAGAGGAGAAGGAGAGTGAAGAACAGGAGAGAGGAGAAGGAGAGTGAAGAACAGGAGAGAGGAGAAGGAGAGTGAAGAACAGGAGAGAGGAGAAGGAGAGTGAAGAACAGGAGAGAGGAGAGAGAGTAAGGAACAGGAGAGAGGAGAGAGAGTGAGGAATAGGAGAGAGGAGAAGAGAGAGTGAGGAACAGGAGAGAGGAGAAGGAGAACAGGAGAGGAGAGGAGAGAGAAGAACAGAAGGAGAAGGAGAGTGAAGAACAGGAGAGAGGAGAAGGAGAGTGAAGAACAGGAGAGAGGAGAGAGAGTGAGGAACAGGAGAGAGGAGAAGGAGAGTGAAGAACAGGAGAGAGGAGAGAGAGAGAGAGTGAGGAACAGGAGAGAGGAGAGAGAGTGAGGAATAGGAGAGAGGAGAAGGAGAGTGAAGAACAGGAGAGAGGAGAAGGAGAGTGAAGAACAGGAGAGAGGAGAAGGAGAGTGAAGAACAGGAGAGAGGAGAAGGAGAGTGAAGAACAGGAGAGAGGAGAAGGAGAGTGAAGAACAGGAGAGAGGAGAAGGAGAGTGAAGAACAGGAGAGAGGAGAAGGAGAGTGAAGAACAGGAGAGAGGAGAGAGAGTGAGGAACAGGAGAGAGGAGAAGGAGAGTGAAGAACAGGAGAGAGGAGAGAGAGTGAGGAACAGGAGAGAGGAGAGAGAGTGAGGAACAGGAGAGAGGAGAAGGAGAGTGAGGAACAGGAGAGAGGAGAAGGAGAGTGAAGAACAGGAGAGAGGAGAAGGAGAGTGAAGAACAGGAGAGAGGAGAAGGAGAGTGAAGAACAGGAGAGAGGAGAAGGAGAGTGAAGAACAGGAGAGAGGAGAAGGAGAGTGAAGAACAGGAGAGAGGAGAAGGAGAGTGAAGAACAGGAGAGAGGAGAAGGAGAGTGAAGAACAGGAGAGAGGAGAGAGAGTGAGGAACAGGAGAGAGGAGAGAGAGTGAGGAATAGGAGAGAGGAGAGAGATTATGACATTACTTTAATATTCTTTAGTTATGGGTATCAAACATCAATGATATGTTACAGTTTATAATGACATTTTCAACACTTCCTTTAAAAAAAATGTAATAAGCGTGTAACTCTGACTGTAATTGAGACTAGACATGTAGACTTACGACTTGTGGACGCTGCAGTTGTAGAAGACAAAGCTGGTGTTGGCGAAGACCAGGCCTGTCTCCTTGGACTTGAGGTAGAGCTGAACTATCTGGTGATCAGCTGGAGGGAGGGAGGGAGGATACAGAGAAAAACACTATGAGCAGGGTTGGACCACAACAACATATTAGATTACCTGGGATGTATTCACTAGCAAACAAACAGAACCAAACGGAACCAAAAAGAAGCACATGGAACATAACGGGGAGAGACCTATCTGAATTAGTCGTACAGAAACTCTTGTTTTTGTTGTGAAATGTTTTCCGTTGCAAAACGTTTTTTAACTGTTTGCAAAGGTGTGCACTAATGATTACACCCCAGAGCACCTCAACCAATGGGAGGGGCTGACTGATTTTATGTCTATATCTACTATATCAGAGATGTACTGACTCTAGGATCTCTAGTCTGAATTATATATCTACTATATCCGAGATGTACTGACCAGGATCTCTAGTCTGAATTATATATCTGCTATATCAGAGATGTACTGACTCTAGGATCTCTAGTCTGAATTATATATCTACTATATCAGAGATGTACTGACCAGTATCTCTAGTCTGAATTATATATCTACTATATCAGAGATGTACTGACTCTAGGATCTCTAGTCTGAATTATATATCTACTATATCAGAGATGTACTGACTCTAGGATCTCTAGTCTGAATTATATATCTACTATATCCAAGATGTACTGACCAGTATCTCTAGTCTGAATTATATATCTGCTATATCAGAGATGTACTGACTCTAGGATCTCTAGTCTGAATTATATATCTACTATATCAGAGATGTACTGACCAGTATCTCTAGTCTGAATTATATATCTACTATATCAGAGATGTACTGACTCTAGGATCTCTAGTCTGAATTATATATCTACTATATCAGAGATGTATGTAGTCTGAATTATATATCTCTATATCAGGATGTACTCTAGTCTGAATTATATATCTACTATATCAGAGATGTACTGACCAGTATCTCTAGTCTGAATTATATATCTACTATATCAGAGATGTACTGACTCTAGGATCTCTAGTCTGAATTATATATCTACTATATCAGAGATGTACTAACTCTTGGATCTCTAGTCTGAATTATATATCTACTATATCAGAGATATACTGACTCTAGGATCTCTAGGTTAATGGAGGGGTCTACAGAGACAGTCTGTCTGCTCCTGTCCTTCTGTCTGGTTTCCTAATGAAGGACTGTGTGTTAATGGAGGGGTCTACATAGACAGTCTGTCTGCTCCTGTCCTTCTGTCTGGTTTCCTAATGAAGGACTGTGTGTTAATGGAGGTGTCTACAGAGACAGTCTGTCTGCTCCTGTCCTTCTGTCTGGTTTCCTAATGAAGGACTGTGTGTTAATGGAGGGGTCTACAGAGACAGTCTGTCTGCTCCTGTCCTTCTGTCTGGTTTCCTAATGAAGGACTGTGTGTTAATGGAGGTGTCTACAGAGACAGTCTGTCTGCTCCTGTCCTTCTGTCTGGTTTGCTAATGAAGGACTGACTCCATGTTTAATTCAACAGGCCGACATAGACATCTCCTCCTCCCCCAAAGACAGGAAGAGAAAATTGTCATCTCCCTCCCTCTCTCTGTCACTCTTGTCTTCTTTTACCCTTCTTCGCTGCCTCTCTCTGTCGCTCCGGTCTTCGTCTCCGTTCCCTCTCTCTTCTCTCTGTCACTCCCGCTCTCTCTCTTTCCCTCTTTCCCTTTGTGTTGCTCCTGTCTTCCTATCCCTCCTCTCTCTCTCCCCTCTCTCTCTCTTGCTCGCTCTCTCTCTAACAAAAGGGGTGAATCGTTCATCAATCACGGTAAAGTGTGGCTGACAATGAATCTGTCCTAATTAGAGCACCTAAATGTTACCTTGATGCCTGCTAGGCTGCTATCACTAGCTCACTACCCCCTCCCTGCAGGGCCCCTCGGCCTCTCTCTCTCTGACACTGCCTGAACAAGATGGCTGCCTAATGAGGCACTCCATCCCTATCCATTAGTGTGGTGTTTCCTAAAGGACAAAATACACAGACGTGTGTGTGTGTGTGTGTGTGTGTGTGTGCGTGCATGCGTGCGTGTGTAAGAAGTGGTGTGGTAATTAGTAACCTTGCCTGAAGACTTGTGTCAGCTCATCGACCTAACGCCTTTAGCTCAGCAGCCTAACACAGTCTTGCTCCATGCAGCCAAGTCAGGTTTAATCTCAGACAGTCACATACATGGTAACATGTTACTGCGGCATCAACAGCTTTACATGATGTTCATTTGGCATAACACTGAACACATGTTCCTAATTCCCTTTACTCTATCAGTTATACATCTGTGCATAGGTTGTGTGTGTGTGTGTGTGTGTATGTATGTGTGTGTGTGCAACATGATGTGTGTGTATGTCAGTGTGTGTGAAGGGTTAGGTAAAGGTATTGTGTATAAGTAGGTGAGTGGGCGTGTCTGTTTCGTGTGTGTGTGTGTGTGTGTGTGTAATTGAGTCCAGGTTTGGTGTGAAGGTGTAATAGCCCATGTACACTGTAAGTGCCCCCCGTACTGTAAGTGTGTCCCCCTCTGTACTGTAAGCAGGGGTTTAGTGTGTGTTAGGCCTCAGTGGGTCCCTCAGCCCTGTAATTTCATGGTGGCCTGCTTGCCCCGCTCCCAATACTTATAGGTGTTATTATTCATGCCATGCTGTACACAATCCCACCGTTGGGCTCTCACCCACCCGAGGCCACTGCCAAAAAGCCAGTCATCTGCTAATTTAGCTAGTGTATGGTTATCCTAGATTGAGTCCCAAATGGCACCCTATTCCCTATGTAGTGCAATACTTTTGACCAGGATCTGGCCAAAAGCACTACATAGAGAAACGGGTGGCATTTGGGACGCAGACTCAACATCAACAATAACAATGAAAGTGTCCATGTGAATGGCCTTTCTCTCTCTTCTAAGGCCTTTAGTCCTTCCCACCTTTACATTAGGCCAGCAGCTTTCTCTCCAGCTCCTGTTCATTCACTATGAAGACTGATGTAGAGAAAACTATTTCAAAGACATTCGCTAAATGCGGTAAACAAATAAACATCTGCAGAGTATTTGTAGGAGGAACAATTCAGGGGGTTTTCTTCCTCTTTTCTCTTTAGCAGGATTAGCGTTGTGCCAACATGAACCAACAGCTAGCGTTAGTGCTCCATTACTACTTTTGAGGAGGCGTTAGCGTAGCCAACGTGAAGCAGCAGCTAGCGTTAGTGCTCCATTACTACTTTTGAGGAGGCGTTAGCGTAGCCAACATGAACCAGCAGCTAGCGTTAGTGCTCCATTACTACTTTTGAGGAGGTGTTAGCGTAGCCAACGTGAAGCAGCAGCTAGCGTTAGTGCTCCATTACTACTTTTGAGGAGGTGTTAGCGTAGCCAACGTGAAGCAGCAGCTAGCGTTAGTGCTCCATTACTACTTTTGAGGAGGCGTTAGCATAGCCAACGTGAAGCAGCAGCTAGCGTTAGCACTCCCTGCTTCTTTTGAGGCGCGGCAGCGTCTTCATTATCTCCACATGGAGACGTCTGGGTATTATGAAAGATTACCAGTCCTCCAGACAGCTGCCCAGATGTGTGCACTTTTCAATTATACCTGGGTTAACCAACCACGTCGAGGAGGAGAGAAGCGAGGGATGAGAGAGGGACAAGAAAGCTTAGCTCGGAGAATGAATGCTGTCAAAAGTGTTTTTTGGCAGCGGGATTCATTTTTAACCGCTCCTCCCCTTCACTTTGCCTTCGAAATGAGTCCCGGAGAGGTGGAGTGATCTGCCCGCGCTCAGGGCTGTTGGGGTCCCACATGTCTCTGTCAGCATACCTCCTCGGTGAGAGAGTAAATGAATAAACGCTCTCTAATGACAGTTGATTGGGTGACTAAACACGTTCTAGGGCGCTGCTCCGAGGGTTCCGGGCTACGATGGGTAACAGGGAACGTAAGCCCTCGTAACCCCAGACCACACCAAGACCCAAATGAGACGCAAATCATTTCCCACATTTAGCAGGTCCCTGGCTTAATGAGTTAGTGTTTTGGCTTCATACTTAAACTAGTTAGTGTTTTGGCTTCATCAGTAACAGCTCCATAAGCGTCAATACACTCATGTAAACCACGTAAAAAAATAAAAAATAATAACATACTCAAAAGCAAAACCGAGCTCTTTGATTGGTCTGTAATCAGTCAGGTATCTTATGCTACAGACCTTTGTCTACGATAATGCGAGGCACCTCCTTCTCGGCAGGCGAGCTGCACCTGATGCGGTTCCCCTCCACCAGACCGTCCATCTCAGCCAGGTCCTCAAAGGTACAGTTGACCCCTGCAGACAACTCTGGGACGTTATGGGCCTCCAGGATCAGCTGTGGAGAGAAGACAGAGGGGGTTACATATGGCATCAGGGGAGAAGAGCGGAGTAGAGGGAGGGGGTGGAACGGTCCTGTGTGGCTCAGTCAGTAGAGCATGGCGCTTTCAACGTCAGGGATGTGGGTTTGATTCCCACGGGGGATCAGTAGGAAAATATATGCACTCACTACTGGAAGTATCTCTGGATAAGGGCGTCTGCTAAATGACTCAAATGGCGTGAGAATTGGGAGATATTCCATTAGTAGACTTGGGAGATATTCCATTAGTAGAATTGGGAGATATTCCATTAGTAGAATTGGGAGATATTCCATTAGTAGAATTGGGAGATATTCCATTAGTAGAATTGGGAGATATTCCATTAGTAGACTTGGGAGATATTCCATTAGTAGAATTGGGAGATATTCCATTAGTAGAATTGGGAGATATTCCATTAGTAGAATTGGGAGATTAGAGCACTACTGTTGATCAGGTGGCCCATATGGCTTGGTTCAAAAGCAGTGCACTATATAGGAAAAAGGCTGGCATTTGGGACTCAGCCTATATTAGCATATCGCAACAGAAAAATCAACATGACAGGATGTCTTCAGAGAGGCAGGAAGTCTTTCCTGTCCAGAGGACCATCTACGGCTCTCGCTGACTCACCCATCCATCAACTCATTCTGACATGAATACCTTTTCAATGGACATGAGAGAGAGAGTGAAGGAGAGGGAGAGAGAGTGAAAGAGAGAAAGTGAAGGAGAGGGAGAGAGAGTGAAGGAGAGAGAGGGAAGGAGAGGGAGAAAGAGTGAAAGAGAGAAAGTGAAAGTGAAGGAGAGGGAGAGAGAGTGAAGGATAGAGTGAAGGAGAGGAAGAGAAAGAGTGAAGGAGAGGGAGAGAGAGTGAATGAGATAGAGAGTGATAGAGAGAGAGAGTGAAGGAGAGGGAGAGAGAGTGAAAGAGAGAAAGTGAAGGAGAGTGAGAGAGAGTGAAGGAGAGAGAGAGAGTGAAGGGGAGAGAGAGTGAAAGAGAGAACGTGAAGGAGAGGGAGAGCGAGTGAAGGAGAGGTAGAGAGAGAGTGAAAGAGAGAACGTGAAGAAGAGAGAGAGTGGAGGAGAGGGAGAGAGAGTGAAGGAGAGGGAGAGAGAGTGAAGGAGAGGGAGAGAGAGTGAAGGAGAGGGAGAGAGATAGAAACAAAAAGACAAGGAGAGAAGAAGACAGCAGGACATGTTTGTTGAGCATCAGCTCTGTGTTTTACAAAGGCTGCTGGCGATTCTTTGACTGTTTGTCATCTGGTGAACAGTTGGAGGCCAATGCCCTCCTTGCTCTGTCCCCCTGGGCTACCCACCATGCCCTGCGGCAGGCCGCGCCAATTTCACATCCCACATCTACGAGTACATGTCCCTGAGAGAGAGGGAGGGAGGGGGAAGGAGGGAGGGAGGGGAGGAGCTAGGTGGAAAGGGAGAGGAGGAAGGTGAGAGGAAATGAGGTATTGGGGGGGGGCAGAAATGAAGGGAAGAAAGAGGCGGGATGAGAAAAGGAAGAAGAGAAAGAAAGAAACAGTGAAACAAATATGCAAGCAGGCAGGAGGGAGGGAGGGAATGAGGAAGAGAAGGATGTAGATTCCTGTTGTTGATAGTGCTGAGTAAACTGCTCTCCTCTCTAAAGAGCAGAGGATGAGTGGGGGGGGGACTTGACAGACTTGACGAGTAGAAAAATAGTCCTTGAACAAGTGAGAAAGGGGGAGAAAAATATGAATGGGGTCAAGACCAAAATATAAATATTGAGGTGGCAAATAGAGGAGGCCTTGCATCCATTCTGCTGTTGGCCGCAGCACATTTATAATACGGCACCAGAGAAGCTCCTGTACGGTGTGAGAAGGGCTGACCTGCACTGTTTTTATATTGCTGTTTAGTGTTTAATGAAAAGTCTAAGGCTGTCGCTGGGCACCGTACAGATACAGGAGCTTCCCTATTACTGTAGAGGAGCCACACTCAGCCAGGTCGGAGACACAGCCCTCTTCCCACTTCATTTCTTTTTCCTTTTAAGGAGCAATGTGGCGCAAGTTTTCTTCAATTACATTTGGAGCAGTCGCGGCCCTAACCCGAGCCGCCCGGGCCTAAACATGGAGTAGGAAAATAAGCTGTGTTCCGTGTCAATTGAATCACACACACACATGGAGAGAAATAGGTTCTCGCGTCTCTCCTTAATAATACACTGCGTCTCGCGTGGAGGATATGATGTGATAGATTGTATTGGCTTGGGTTGTCATAGTGACATAAAGAGGAGGATGTTGATCTGGGGGTGGTTCATTTAGATGCATACTGTACATGCCTCCTGGATTTGTATGACATGTGGGAGATCATGACAGCTGAATATATGATGCATTATACTGTAATAACACATGGTATGACACGTCGTATGCCTGTCATTCACTGAGAACAGAGTGTGAGATTCCATATGCCTTTTGGAATCCTACTACAATGTGTGAATACATCTATTGTCACAAGCTGTGAGCATATTTGAATTCTCATTGTAGTGAGAGACAAGCAGCCTGGTGACAAGTCATTATCTTCTCTTCTCTGTCTGGAGGCATGTGAATACAGACCTACAGCAATATACTTATAATAACACTAACAGTAGAGTCCAGACCTCCTCTGTGAAGCTATTAGAATTGTATTTTATCTCAACAGGGAGCGATCTGGTCAGTTTACTAGCACCTGCTCTAGGAAGTCTTTCTAGAACGGCTGTTATATCTACAGACAACAGCCCCAGAGACACTCCAAAACAAACGCAAGGGGAAAAGCTAATGGGAAAATAAAGAAGAAAAGCACATCAATGCTTTTACGAGAGAGAAACTCCTCTGTAGAGGGCTCCAGCTTATCTTTTTAAACTAATATTTAATAACTAAAAGGTCAAGGACTGGCCCTGCCTGCCCGCCCAGTCTCACCAATCAATTGGATGGGAGATCTGTTGCGTAGAGAAAGGTTAAACACTCTCAGAACGCCAAGGCAGTGGGTGTGTGTGTGTGTGTGTGTGTGTGTGTGTGTGTGTATTCACACACACTCTCGCTCTCCATGATTATTATTATTATTACACCCATGGAGCTGAATGTTCAGACAGTACCCTGAGAGTAGTATCTGTACATGACCTTACCCTTCCTGATTTACGTTTATATACTTGGCCAGCAGAGATTAAAAGCAATCTCATATCCCCATTACGTATAAAATGGGGTTGAAATGACACCGTAGATCGTTGGTATTCAAAGTTGGGGGGGACTGCAGTGGGGTCGTCAAAATAAAATAAAAATTTTTTTGGGGTGTGGGGGGGTCTAAAATGAACAGCACAGATTATTGAGATCATTTGAAAAATTCAATTTGATTGAGGGAATGTATTTATTGGTTGTTTATTTGAACAAGACATGAAATTGAATTGAAGTTACTTGTGGGTGTAAAAATCTAATTGAAGGTTGTGTCATTATTTTGGGGGTCATGATAAATTATCATAAAAATAATGGGGTCCCCAGAAATTCCGACGGATAAAATGGGGTCCCAGCTGAAAAAGTCTGAATACCACATAGATGGACAGGTGGATGCAGTGTGTTGCATTTACTGGTGTACAGTCTAGTCCTACAGGACACACATATCCAGCCAATCATTTACTGGTGTCCTGTTCTACAGTCTAGTCCTACAGGACACACATATCCAGCCAATCATTTACTGGTGTCCTGTTCTACAGTCTAGTCCTACAGGACACACATATCCAGCCAATCATTTACTGGTGTCCTGTTCTACAGTCTAGTCCTACAGGACACACATATCCAGCCAATCATTTACTGGTGTCCTGTTCTCAATCTATCCTACAGGACACACATATCCAGCCAATCATTTACTGGTGTCCTGTTCTACAGTCTAGTCCTACAGGACACACATATCCAGCCAATCATTTACTGGTGTCCTGTTCTACAGTCTAGTCCTACAGGACACACATATCCAGCCAATCATTTACTGGTGTCCTGTTCTACAGTCTAGTCCTACAGGACACACATATCCAGCCAATCATTTACTGGTGTCCTGTTCTACAGTCTAGTCCTACAGGACACACATATCCAGCCAATCATTTACTGGTGTCCTGTTCTACAGTCTAGTCCTACAGGACACACATATCCAGCCAATCATTTACTGGTGTCCTGTTCTCTAGTCAGGACACACATATCCAGCCAATCATTTACTGGTGTCCTGTTCTACAGTCTAGACAGGACACATATCCAGCCAATCATTTACTGGTGTCCTGTTCTACAGTCTAGTCCTACAGGACACACATATCCAGCCAATCATTTACTGGTGTCCTGTTCAATCATTTACTGGTGTCCTGTTCTACAGTCTAGTCCTACAGGACACACATATCCAGCCAATCATTTACTGGTGTCCTGTTCTACAGTCTAGTCCTACAGGACACACATATCCAGCCAATCATTTACTGGTGTCCTGTTCTACAGTCTAGTCCTACAGGACACACATATCCAGCCAATCATTTACTGGTGTCCTGTTCTACAGTCTAGTCCTACAGGACACACATATCCAGCCAATCATTTACTGGTGTCCTGTTCTACAGTCTAGTCCTACAGGACACACATATCCAGCCAATCATTTACTGGTGTCCTGTTCTACAGTCTAGTCCTACAGGACACACATATCCAGCCAATCATTTACTGGTGTCCTGTTCTACAGTCTAGTCCTACAGGACACACATATCCAGCCAATCATTTACTGGTGTCCTGTTCTACAGTCTAGTCCTACAGGACACACATATCCAGCCAATCATTTACTGGTGTCCTGTTCTACAGTCTAGTATCCAGCCAATCATTTACTGGTGTCCTGTTCTACAGTCTAGTCCTACAGGACACACATATCCAGCCAATCATTTACTGGTGTCCTGTTCTACAGTCTAGTCCTACAGGACACACATATCCAGCCAATCATTTACTGGTGTCCTGTTCTACAGTTCTACAGGACACACATATCCAGCCAATCATTTACTGGTGTCCTGTTCTACAGTCTAGTCCTACAGGACACATATCCAGCCAATCATTTACTGGTGTCCTGTTCTACAGTCTAGTCCTACAGGACACACATATCCAGCCAATCATTTACTGGTGTCCTGTTCTACAGTCTAGTCCTACAGGACACACATATCCAGCCAATCATTTACTGGTGTCCTGTTCTACAGTCTAGTCCTACAGGACACACATATCCAGCCAATCATTTACTGGTGTCCTGTTCTACAGTCTAGTCCTACAGGACACACATATCCAGCCAATCATTTACTGGTGTCCTGTTCTACAGTCTAGTCCTACAGGACACACATATCCAGCCAATCATTTACTGGTGTCCTGTTCTACAGTCTAGTCCTACAGGACACACATATCCAGCCAATCATTTACTGGTGTCCTGTTCTACAGTCTAGTCCTACAGGACACACATATCCAGCCAATCATTTACTGGTGTCCTGTTCTACAGTCTAGTCCTACAGGACACACATATCCAGCCAATCATTTACTGGTGTCCTGTTCTACAGTCTAGTCCTACAGGACACACATATCCAGCCAATCATTTACTGGTGTCCTGTTCTACAGTCTAGTCCTACAGGACACACATATCCAGCCAATCATTTACTGGTGTCCTGTTCTACAGTCTAGTCCTACAGGACACACATATCCAGCCAATCATTTACTGGTGTCCTGTTCTACAGTCTAGTCCTACAGGACACACATATCCAGCCAATCATTTACTGGTGTCCTGTTCTACAGTCTAGTCCTACAGGACACACATATCCAGCCAATCATTTACTGGTGTCCTGTTCTACAGTCTAGTCCTACAGGACACACATATCCAGCCAATCATTTACTGGTGTCCTGTTCTACAGTCTAGTCCTACAGGACACACATATCCAGCCAATCATTTACTGGTGTCCTGTTCTACAGTCTAGTCCTACAGGACACACATATCCAGCCAATCATTTACTGGTGTCCTGTTCTACAGTCTAGTCCTACAGGACACACATATCCAGCCAATCATTTACTGGTGTCCTGTTCTATTTACTGGGTGTCCTGTTCTACAGTCTAGTCCTACAGGACACACATATCCAGCCAATCATTTACTGGTGTCCTGTTCTACAGTCTAGTCCTACAGGACACACATATCCAGCCAATCATTTACTGGTGTCCTGTTCTCTACAGGACACACATCTAGTCATTTACCTGTTCTACAGGACACACATATCCAGCCAATCATTTACTGGTGTCCTGTTCTACAGTCTAGTCCTACAGGACACACATATCCAGCCAATCATTTACTGGTGTCCTGTTCTACAGTCTAGTCCTACAGGACACACATATCCAGCCAATCATTTACTGGTGTCCTGTTCTACAGTCTAGTCCTACAGGACACACATATCCAGCCAATCATTTACTGGTGTCCTGCTACAGTCTAGTCCTACAGGACACACATATCCAGCCAATCATTTACTGGTGTCCTGTTCTACAGTCTAGTCCTACAGGACACACATATCCAGCCAATCATTTACTGGTGTCCTGTTCTACAGTCTAGTCCTACAGGACACACATATCCAGCCAATCATTTACTGGTGTCCTGTTCTACAGTCTAGTCCTGTTCTACAGGACACACATATCCAGCCAATCATTTACTGGTGTCCTGTTCTACAGTCTAGTCCTACAGGACACACATATCCAGCCAATCATTTACTGGTGTCCTGTTCTACAGTCTAGTCCTACAGGACACACATATCCAGCCAATCATTTACTGGTGTCCTGTTCTACAGTCTAGTCCTACAGGACACACATATCCAGCCAATCATTTACTGGTGTCCTGTTCTACAGTCTAGTCCTACAGGACACACATATCCAGCCAATCATTTACTGGTGTCCTGTTCTCATTTACTGGTGTCCTGTTCTACAGTCTAGTCCTACAGGACACACATATCCAGCCAATCATTTACTGGTGTCCTGTTCTACAGTCTAGTCCTACAGGACACACATATCCAGCCAATCATTTACTGGTGTCCTGTTCTACAGTCTAGTCCTACAGGACACACATATCCAGCCAAGCACATGAAAATGGAATTTAGTTCCAAGCATGAACATAGCTAAAGAGACCTGGTGGACATTATTCTGCCGTCACCAGTGTCTGCCGTCTGGTGTCTGCTGTCTGTTATTCTGCCGTCTCCCCTATCCGCCAAAAACACCAGTCCACTTCTTATTCACCATTAACCGTTGGTGGTGTGATTCTACAGAGAGGGTGTGGCTAGTGTCCTGGGGAGTGTTTGTGTACTGTAATCTGATTGGCGCCTGGTGGGTGGCGAAAGGATTACACAGGGAGAAAGAGGGAAAGGCTGCGGCCTGCTTTGATGGGTTTACTGACACGACACAACACAGGTGGAGAGAGGAGAGAGTACACACACACACACGCACACACAGCGTCCCTCAAAGGAGCTGCCCAGATCAGCAAGACTCATACAGTCATACAGTGACCTTAGACAGCAGAGGTGTTAAGACATCAGACTGACCAGTAGATACCTCTAGTGTGGAGGGAGAGGTGTTAAGACAGCAGACTGACCAGTAGACACCTCTAGTGTGGAGGGAGAGGTGTTAAGACAGCAGACTGACCAGTAGACACCTCTAGTGTGGAGGGAGAGGTGTTAAGACAGCAGACTGACCAGTAGACACCTCTAGTGTGGAGGGAGAGGTGTTAAGACAGCAGACTGACCAGTAGACACCTCTAGTGTGGAGGAAGAGGTTTTCAGTAGCCTCGTACGAACCATCCTGATCTCGCGAGCTTCCATTCTGTTCCAGTGAAGCCAGACCAGGATGGTTCGTACGAGGCCAGGTTTTTAGTGCCAGCAAAACAGCATCACCCCAGTGATTCCATGAACAAACCAGAGCAGCAGCTACACAGCGTCTATATAACCCCCAGTATCACTGATCATTACGCAGAAGTCTGTGGAAGCCTGGAAGCCAACGATAATAACGTGTTGTCTAGATAGACAGAGACAGAACACAGCTGCAATATACAGATGATTAGATGATGGTTAGGTGGCATGAGGTAATGCTAGGGGAAACCCTGGCCTTGATGGACAGATCTGTAAGGACCTGTGACATGTGAGGGGATAATTACGTTATGGCCATTGGCTAAAGATGATTCCCCAGGCTTAACCGTGTTAGTGAGGCACAACATCAATACCTTCAACTATGACATGGTTCATTGGACCACTAAAATGGTTGGGCGTCTCCTGTTTTTTTCCTAATCTGATTTTTCCGATGTGACTGCTCATTCAGTCATCGGATGCAATACCAGATGATGGTATATTGTATACTGATATGGTTTCTGGTCGCCATAGTAACTGTAAGCCTACTAAAATGCAATAATATCGGTCATTGTGCCAGACACTTCTTTTTCATTTTAGACTGGTCAGGTTCAGTGGGGCATGAAATGAGAGAAAACATTTCCAAACGGAGGAGGCGCTATCTGAAGATGTCCAATAAGAATGGCAATATTACATTTTTCCGTCTCAAAAGGTTTTCTGTTTTCGTGCCTATTGGACAGGACCCAGGAGGAAGCAGTGTTTTGAACACACTTTGACCGTGCGAAGTGGTCACCACTCACCGTGACGCTGAACTGGGACACGGAGATGTTGCTGGGGTGGACGCTGAGGCGGACGCACTGCTTGATGTCCCAGGCGAACCTCCGGGGCTCGGCCGAGCGCTCGCAGTTCTCCTTCCTGGTGCACCTGTGGGAACACAAAGTAACAGAGGGGGGAGGTTATTCATCGTAACACCCGTCGCAGCCTTCAGTCAACCCCATTGGAGCCTCGTTCACATGGCTTGTCCCACCTGCTGAGCGCCTGGGAAACCAGAAGAATGTTAGTTACCTGTGTGAAAGAAGTGGAAATACCTGGGGTGATATTAATACGGAGACATTCATCATATTTCTACCAGAGCTTTATCCACAGATACTGGCCATTCACTGTGACTGGACAACCCTAAAACAATGGCCGCCTCTATTTGTGGAAGTGGAGCTGCTCTGTTGGGAGAAGGGGGACAGGCTCTGTCTTTGTGAGGCCATCTTAATGAGGGCCATTCATGGGCAGTGCCAAGTGCAGGTGGGGGGCGGGGATGGATTACCCCCCTCTTAATCCAGGGCCAGGTGGTCTAATCCATTCCCATTATATTATGTGGGTTGGTAAACAGACCTAAATCCCTCTTTCTCTCTGCTTTTGTCCCTGGGAGAATTGTGTAGTTCACGTTTCCACACACTAGTATCTGTTGACAGTGGGCTGCTGCTGCTGGTTTACATTCCCAAAGCCACACCATTACTAAGAACATCTAAACGGCTGTATTATTTCAGCAGCAGGTATAGGGAACGCCTCTAACTCCCATGAGACAATCACATAGATATTCACACAGAGAGGCTGGGAACATTGGCAAACCTGGGTAAAGAGTACAGACACCTGGGTAAAGTAGAAAGTAAAGAAAGTATGGATATACTCTCACGAAACTTTATATCAACTACCAAAAGACCATTGTACTGTACCTACCACTCCGCGGCCCGACGCTCCACTATAACCCCTAACCTCCTCCTCCATTAAATCCCCGTAAAACCTATTCAGTTTAATCCTCGTTGATTTAAACAAAGTTCTCAAGCAATTAACAGCAAATCCCACAGAGAGCCAAAGTCCTCAGAGAGAATGATAGAAGGGACTTCTGGGAGGCTGGGTGACGGCTGAGATACAGTAATACCTTCCGCAGTAGAAGCTTTTCATAGGGGGGATGAGATGTGTCTGCATTGTGAAGTTTTAAGCGACCTAGCGTGGAGAAAAGAAGCCGGTAGACAGAATGGAAGAAGAAGTAATCTGCTTCGGAGTGAAAGAAGAGAGAGAGAAGAGAGAACAGAAGAGAGGAGATTTAGGGAAGGCAACAATCATTCAGAGGCTTTTCAATAGTCTTTTTCTCAGCTCCTCCGCTAAGCAGGTCTGAGAAGGCTTTAACCAGAGAGCTTCCCTTTGTGTTGTGCATCAGGCCTCCTGTTCCCCATTGTACTGCTGATTTAATAAACCCCACAGTACACAAAACCCCAGAGAGAATACAGTTATACACTCCTACACACACACCTGAGTGCCTGTACCTGCATGGGTGTTGTATGTATTTGATTCAGTACTGATGTGTTTGGAGTGGGTATGTTGGCTACGGGTTGGTTCTCGCCACCAGTGTCTACGTGTGTCTATGCGTGAGCGTGCGTGTGTGTGTTAGTTACACCAAATGATGCAGAGAGAAGAAGATGAGTGAGACAGAGAGGTAAATAAGGGTACCATGCAGAGCGATGTAGGGGGAGGGAACCAATCCTGTGGCCTGGTGGCTCAGAGAACTTCTTCAGGAGAGAAATCTCTATTTCATGCTGTTAACTCACCTGCCAGAAGCCTTTTCTAAAACATCACACGTGTCAAATCTAACAACTTCTCTCTCTTCCTTCTCCTTCTTTCCTTCAGTTTGTGATTAGAGGGAACCTGAATGAATAATGTGATATCCCCCCCGAAACCACCCGGTAATGGTACGGTCCGACCACAGAGGGCACTTTGGCTAGCGGTGCAGTCACAATCAATAGAGGGGGTTCTCAGGGTTGCCATTTTAGGGTCTGGAAGCTATGGGGTAGCATGTGTCTGTGAAATTTGACATGGATCCCTTTGACACTTGTGGGATAGTGCACTTTAATTTAATAGGGCACTGCTTTTAGGAGTCATAAACAAGGGCGCTCGTAATGCCCTGAGGGCGTTTCATGACATCATCTCTGTGGGACTCGCAGGCCGTCTGTAAATGACAGGGCCTGTAGAGACGCTGACAGTGGCAGGACAGACTGTAGAGATCTACTTTGATGTCTTCACAATGACATGTTCATAACTCTGCCTGAAAACACAGGAAACATTTGTCAATGTGCTGAAGAGAGAGAGAGAGAGAGAGAGAGAGAGAGAGAGAGATACAGAGAGAGAGAGAGAGAGAGAGAGACAGAGACAGAGATACACAGAGAGAGAGAGAGAGAGAGAGAGACAGAGAGAGAGACAGAGAGAGAGACAGAGAGAGACAGAGAGAGAGAGAGAGAGAGAGAGAGAGAGAGACAGAGAGAGAGAGACAGAGAGAGACAGAGAGAGAGAGAGAGAGAGAGAGAGAGAGACAGAGAGAGAGACAGAGAGAGACAGAGAGAGAGAGACAGAGAGAGACAGAGAGAGAGAGAGAGACAGAGACAGAGATACACAGAGAGAGAGAGAGAGAGAGAGAGAGACAGAGAGAGAGACAGAGAGAGAGAGAGACAGAGACAGAGAGAGAGACAGAGAGAGAGAGAGAGAGAGAGAGAGAGAGAGAGAGACAGAGAGAGACAGAGAGAGAGACCAAAAACATAGAGACCCGGAAAACCTGAGTCTACGCCTTCACTATGGTGAATCACTAAAACAATACAGAAATACACTACGGAAAAAGAAGGAACAGCATGTCAGAAATCAGCTCAATGCAATTGAAGAATCCATAGACTCTAACCACTTCTGGGAAAATTGGAAAACACTAAACAAACAACAACACGAAGAATTATCTATCCAAAATGGAGATGTATGGGTAAACCACTTCTCCAATCTCTTTGGCTCTATAACAAAGAATAAAGAGCAAAAACATATACATGATCAAATACAGATCTTAGAATCAACTATTAAAGACTACCAGAACCCACTGGATTCTCCAATTACCTTGAACGAGTTACAGGACAAAATAAAAACCCTCCAACCCAAAAAGGCCTGTGGTGTTGATGGTATCCTCAATGAAATGATCAAATATACAGACAACAAATTCCAATTGGCTATACTAAAACTCTTTAACATCATACTTAGCTCTGGCATCTTCCCCAATATTTGGAACCAAGGACTGATCACCCCAATCCACAAAAGTGGAGACAAATTTGACCCCAATAACTACCGTGGAATATGTGTCAACAGTAACCTTGGGAAAATCCTCTGCATTATTATTAACAGCAGACTCGTACATTTCCTCAATGAAAACAATGTACTGAGCAAATGTCAAATTGGCTTTTTACCAAATTACCGTACAACAGACCATGTATTCACCCTGCACACCTAATTGACAATCAAACAAACCAAAACAAAGGCAAAGTCTTCTCATGCTTTGTTGATTTCAAAAAAAAGCCTTCGACTCAATCTGGCATGAGGGTCTGCTATACAAACTG
>NW_024608693.1:10000-20000 GCF_018296145.1 Oncorhynchus tshawytscha | reverse complement strand
ATGACTTTAGGGTACAGCTATCCATGATGACTTTAGGGTACATCTATCCATGATGACTTTATGGTACAGCTATCCATGATGACTTTATGGTACAGCTATCCATGATGACTTTAGGGTACAGCTATCCATGATGACTTTATGGTACAGCTATCCATGATGACTTTATGGTACAGCTATCCATGATGACTTTAGGGTACAGCTATCCATGATGACTTTAGGGTACAGCTATCCATGATGACTTTAGGGTACAGCTATCCATGATGACTTTATGGTACATCTATCCATGATGACTTTATGGTACAGCTATCCATGATGACTTTAGGGTACAGCTATCCATGATGACTTTAGGGTACAGCTATCCATGATGACTTTAGGGTACAGCTATCCATGATGACTTTAGGGTACAGCTATCCATGATGACTTTATGGTACAGCTATCCATGATGACTTTAGGGTACAGCTATCCATGATGACTTTAGGGTACAGCTATCCATGATGACTTTAGGGTACAGCTATCCATGATGACTTTAGGGTACATCTATCCATGATGACTTTAGGGTACAGCTATCCATGATGACTTTAGGGTACAGCTATCCATGATGACTTTAGGGTACAGCTATCCATGATGACTTTATGGTACATCTATCCATGATGACTTTAGGGTACAGCTATCCATGATGACTTTAGGGTACAGCTATCCATGATGACTTTAGGGTACAGCTATCCATGATGACTTTAGGGTACAGATATCCATGATGACTTTAGGGTACAGCTATCCATGATGACTTTAGGGTACAGCTATCCCTGATGGTCTGTGTGACTCTGTATTGATGGTCACTCGCTCATCTCTGACTTCAGTCTCTCCCTCTCTCTCTCCTCCCTCGCTCTCCCCCTACACCCGTCCCCTCTTTCTCGCATTTCTCTCTGCGCCACTGCCCAGGCGTTGGCAGCCGTTCAGACGTAGCCAGTGAGCGGTAGTGGCGGTTAGCGGAGAGCTCTAATCAGAGGTTAGTGGGAGATAACAGCGCCAATATGCTCTGTATGAGGGAGGCAGATTGCAGGCCTAGACTCTCCATAGCTTCTCTCTGTGTTGTCGTAGCTAAGCTACAGTTGATATGTCTGTTTTTACCAAAACATATATCCTTGAAAAACACCAACTGTGTCAGTAATAGCAGTAAAACCACTTTTGTTTTAGGGAATATACATGAGAAGTTGTAAACTATACTATAAAGATACTATACAACATTACTGTCTGTACTCTAACATTGTAGTAGATTGTATACTGTACCATCAGTGGAATTTTTGGTTTTATAAACTGGGTGGTTCGAGCCCTGAATGCTGATTGGCTGACAGCTGTGGTATATCAGACCGTATACCACAGGTATGACAAAACGTTTATTTTTACTGTTCTAATTACGTTGGTAACCAGTTTATAATAGCAATAAGGAACCTTGGGGGTTTGTTGTATATGGCCAACATACCATAACTAAGGGCTGTATCCAGGCATAAGAACAGCCCTTAGCCGTGGTATATTGGCTATATACCACACCCCCTCAGGCCTTATGGCTTAATTAACGTATATTGTCATCATAGGGTCTTGTGAAACAACAGTTCAGGCTGAGAGCTGTGAGAGTCTTCAGCCTGCTCACGTCGCACAACCACTCCCAGATCTATTAGAAGTCTGGCAGCGTCTAGAGAGCTGAATCTATCCAAACGGATATCCTCCCTCAGACAGTTAAACATCAAACATCTATTTCAACTTGAATAAACAGTGGTGTTATTAAATGCTGGTGGAGACACGTTTAGAGAGAGCCCCATGAATGGATTAGATTGGTGGCTGAATGGAACTAATCTTCACTCTTGTTTCCTGAAGCCTTTGATAATGTGACTCAATTAGAAGAATGAGGAGGATTTGCCAGCCTTTCCAACAAGATTATGACCCTTTCATGTCCCTAGTAAACACACAGACAAATATAGCTTGAATGCTAGCCTACTATTCATAACAGAAAGTCAATCACAATGTAGTATGATTCTCTACTCCACAGTACTCTACAGTATTCTAATCTACATTGTTCTACAGTACTCTACTCTTCAGTACTCTACAGTACTGTATGTGACAGTACTCTACTCTACAGTACTCTACTCTACAGTACTATACAGTACTCTACTCTAGTGTTGGGGGTTAAGGTGAGGGGTGAGGGGGATGAGGAGGGTTGAGGGGTAAGGTGAGGTGAGTGGGGTGAGGAGGTTTGGGGGGTGAGGTGCGGATGTAGCAGGCTGTGGTGACAGACTTTAGGTCTAATGCATATTTAATGCGGGGAGGAACAGAAAAGGTCAAGTGGAGAGGGAAATGAAACCTATTAACTTTCCAGAGGCTGGCTGAGACACGGTGCTCCATCAGCAACGGCACAAGCACACTTCAATATGCACTCTACATCTGAGGGAGGTTAGAGGTTGAACAGTCCTCCATCTTTCTATTTGACTGTTGACTGTTCACCATCACATACTGATGGGTTGACTACCTAAATTACACCTAATGCAAATGTGTGGGGAAAACCAGGGCACCGTTACAGATTCCTCCCTGATGCTTATGCATGTGTCTCTGAGTGGCTGAACCCCGTACATTAGCCCAGCAATCACTGTACATATAAGGTATAAAAATGCATTGGATAATATCATACTGTGCTATGAGAATTAGCGCCGGAACGTCATCTCGGTGAGCCCAGGAGCCACAACACAAGGCAGAATACTACTACTCTCCAAATGAGGCATTTCTACCCAGACTCTTCCCCCTGACTAGGGCCTCTCTAACCCCATTTCCCCTGACTAGGGCCCCTTCCCCCTGACTAGGGCCTCTCTAACCCCCTTCCCCCTGACTAGGGCCCCTTCCCCCTGACTAGGGTCTCTCTAACCACCTTCCCCCAGACTAGGGCCCCTTCCCCCTGACTAGGGCCTCTGTAACCCCCTTCCCCCTGACTAGGGCCTCTCAACCCCTTCCCCCTGACTAGGGCCTCTCTAACCCCTTCCCCCTGACTAGGGCCTCTCTAACCCCTTCCCCTGACTAGGGCCCTTCCCCCTGACTAGGGCCCCTTCCCCCTGACTAACCCCCTTCCCCTGACTAGGGCCCCTTCCCCCCCCTGACTAGGCCCTCTCTAACCCCCTTCCCCCTGACTAGGGCCTCTCTAACCCCTTCCCCCCCTGACTAGGGCCTCTCTAACCCCCTGACTAGCCCCTTCCCCCTTCCCCTAGGGCCCCTCTAACCCCCTTCCCCCTGACTAGGGCCCTTCCCCTGACTAGGGCCTCTCTAACCCCTTCCCCCTGACTAGGGCCCCTTCCCCCTAACTAGGGCCTCTCTAACCCCTTCCCCCTGACTAGGGGCTCTCTAACCCCTTCCCCCTGACTAGGGCCTCTCTAACCCCCTAGCCCCTGACTAGGGCCTCTCTAACCCCTTCCCCCTGACTAGGGCCTCTCCAACCCCCTTCCTCCTGACTAGGGCCTCTCTAACCCCTTCCCCCTGACTAGGACCTCTCTAACCCCTAGTCCCTTCCCCCTGACTAGGGCCTCTCTAACCCCCTTCCCCTTCCCCTGACTAGGGCCTCTCCAACCCCTTTCCCCCTGACTAGGGCCTCTCTAACCCCTTCCCCCTGACTAGGACCTCTCTAACCCCTTCCCCCTGACTAGTCCCCCTCCCCTTCCCCTGACTAGGGCCTCTCTAACCCCTAGCCCCTTCCCCCTGACTAGGGCCTCTCTAACCCCTTCCCCCTGACTAGGGCCTCCCTAACCCCCTAGCCCTTCCCCCTGACTAGGGCCTCTCTAACCCCCTTCCCCCTGACTAGGGCCTCTCTAACCCCCCCCTAGCCCCTTCCCCCTGACTAGGGCCTCTCTAACCCCCTTTCCCCTGACTAGGGCCTCTCTAACCCCCTAGCCCCTTCCCCTCTGGCATCATTAAGACCGATAGAGAGCAGGAGTCCCAGTCCCAGGGTGGTGGGGACATTAAGTGGCTGTAACCCCATAACCCCCCGGTGTAGAGGCAGATCCCTGTGACTGAGCTGCTGGCTCAGGGCCAAGACCCCCGCACTGTGCCCCTACAGCCCCACCAAGTGGAAAATGTGTGTGTGTGTGTGTGTGTGTGTGTGTGTGTGTGTGTGTGTGTGTGTGTGTGTGTGTGTGTGTGTGTGTGTGTGTGTGTGTATATATATATATATATATGGAACATTTGTGTGTGTGTGTGTGTGTGTGTGTGTGTGTGTGTGTGTGTGTGTATATATATATATATATATATATATATATATATATATATATATATATATATATATATACACATATATATATATAAAATGTGCCCCAGTGAACTACTCCTGGTGATGAACTGTCTGAGTCAAAGCAGTGTGATGTCAGACAGCGTGTCATCAGCATGACCAGCCAACAGCCACCAGCCTCCCTGCAGCCACCATCCATTCACACCCCAGACAGACACACACGCGTCTACATCAACCTGCAGACATACACACATGCACACACACACTTACGAACACACACACACACACGCTGGAGAGGTAGCGATCTCCCATCCACGTCGATCTGGCCCCTGGTAAACACACACTGCAGCTGCCTCTCCCCACTGCCGGCCCATCTCCTTTCAGACTCGCAAAGCAATTTCAGCAACTGTCAAAAACCCTGGCAACAAGTTCCTTCATCTGAGGCCCCTTCTGGGTCTGTCTGCCGGGGCGGCGTAAGTCGTTTTATCTGACATACCATGGCCCGGCTAGATCCCATCAGGCCCGGCGTTTATTAAACAGGTTTATCTGTCTTGCTGTGTGACCCTGTCATCAGAACATACTGTGTATAACACCTTTACTCTTTTAATTCCATCTTCCTGCTGCTCTTCCTGTCTGTTGGTGATGTGTGGTGATCAGGGGGAGGGCGGGGATATGGACCCTGGTTTAAGGGTGAAGGGGTTAATAGAGGTAGCTCTGTGGGAGGAGAGGAGACAGGTTCACCTCGGGGTTACCATGAGCCTATAGCTCCTCCCACCAGTCTTCAGTGATATACAGCCTAACCTTTCTGAGATATGATGTCAGATGAACACCTCTGCTAAACACACCACTGCTTCACTGCCCAAGCTGACTCTTATCAGCTCGCAGGGCGACGCGGTCTTGATCTGGCTACAACCTTGGAGGGACGACAGTGACTGAGAAGATTCAGTCATTTTCTTTGACCTGGGGTGCCCTGACTACAGCTGGCCTGGTTTCACATCTGTTTGTGCCGTCTTGCCAACTCCTATTGTCACACATACTGTAGGGGTTGGCAAGACAGCACAAGCAGATCAGAAACCAGGCTAGACTAGAGTGGCTACAGGTACCAAAACAACCCTTTGTCACTAATAATTCCACAGTAGACTGGGTCAGTGTAACGAGACAAAGCAGAGATGAACATCAAAGATAAGGAGGAATGAGTCCAAGCGGCTCCGATATCAATATCGCATCTATCCTGTTACCGCGGCGACAACAAAACCCCGGCGATCAAACGCCCAACAATCAAAAGGCCTTCTTCAAAAGAACACACAAGCCTATCCTCATTACATACCGTATGTATCACTTCTCAAAAAGGAAGCCTCCACCTCCTTAGGGTTATACAAGAGGACACTGGAGAGAAGGGTGAATGGACTTCCTATTGGCAAGGGCAAACTATGCTTTGCTCTATCAGGGAGTACATCGTTGTAAGTTCAGTGTATAGCCCCCAACAGTGATACATGATAATATTGATCCTAACAAGTCAAAATCAACAACACATATTTATGGCTTTATGGGGTAGATGATACCGCAACTGAAGGGAGTAGATGTTACCACAGCTGAAGGGAGTAGATGTTACCACAGCTGAAGGGAGTAGATGTTACCACAGCTGAAGGGAGTAGATGTTACCGCAACTGAAGGGAGTAGATGTTACCACAGCTGAAGGGAGTAGATGATACCGCAACTGAAGGGAGTAGATGTTACCACAGCTGAAGGGAGTAGATGATACCGCAACTGAAGGGAGTAGATGTTACCACAGCTGAAGGGAGTAGATGATACCACAGCTAAAGGGAGTAGATGATACCACAGCTGAAGGGAGTAGATGATACCACAGCTGAAGGGAGTAGATGTTACCACAGCTGAAGGGAGTAGGTGTTACCACAGCTGAAGGGAGTAGATGTTACCACAGCCGAAGGGAGTAGATGTTACCACAGCTGAAGGGAGTAGATGATACCCCAGCTGAAGGGAGTAGATGATACCACAGCTGAAGGGAGTAGATGATACCACAGCTGAAGGGAGTAGATGATACCACAGCTGAAGGGAGTAGATGTTACCACAGCTGAAGGGAGTAGATGTTACCAAAGCTGACAGGGGTAGATGATACCACAGCTGAAGGGAGTAGATGTTACCACAGCTGAAGGGAGTAGATGATACCACAGCTGACATGGGTAGATGATACCACAGCTGACATGGGTAGATGATACCACAGCTGAAGGGGGTAGATGATACCACAGCTGACATGGGTAGATGATACCACAGCTGACATGGGTAGATGATACCACAACTGAAGGGGGTAGATGATACCACAGCTGAAGGGGGTAGATGATACCACAGCTGAAGGGAGTAGATGATACCACAGCTGAAGGGAGTAGATGATACCACAGCTGAAGGGGGTAGATGATACCACAGCTGAAGGGGGTAGATGATACCACAACTGAAGGGAGTAGATGATACCACAGCTGAAGGGGGTAGATGATACCACAGCTGACAGGGGTAGATGATACCACAGCTGAAGGGGTAGATGTTACCACAGCTGAAGGGAGTAGATGATACCACAGCTGACAGGGGTAGATGATACCACAGCTGAAGGGGGTAGATGTTACCACAGCTGAAGGGAGTAGATGATACCACAGCTGACAGGGGTAGATGATACCA
Organism: Oncorhynchus tshawytscha; assembly: GCF_018296145.1. NCBI lineage: Eukaryota > Metazoa > Chordata > Actinopteri > Salmoniformes > Salmonidae > Oncorhynchus > Oncorhynchus tshawytscha. The sequence goes on along the minus strand of NW_024608693.1, from coordinate 13,054 downwards.
CAGCTGAAGGGGGTAGATGATACCACAGCTGAAGGGGGTAGATGATACCACAGCTGAAGGGGGTAGATGATACCACAGCTGACAGGGGTAGATGATACCACAGCTGAAGGGGGTAGATGATACCACAGCTGACAGGGGTAGATGATACCACAGCTGAAGGGGGTAGATGTTACCACAGCTGAAGGGAGTAGATGATACCACAGCTGACAGGGGTAGATGATACCACAGCTGACATGGGTAGATGATACCACAGCTGAAGGGGTAGATGATACCACAGCTGAAGGGGGTAGATGTTACCACAGCTGAAGGGAGTAGATGATACCACAGCTGACAGGGGTAGATGATACCACAGCTGAAGGGGGTAGATGATACCACAGCTGAAGGGGGTAGATGATACCACAGCTGAAGGGGGTAGATGATACCACAGCTGAAGGGGGTAGATGTTACCACAGCTGAAGGGAGTAGATGATACCACAGCTGACAGGGGTAGATGATACCACAGCTGAAGGGGGTAGATGATACCACAGCTGAAGGGGGTAGATGATACCACAGCTGAAGGGGGTAGATGATACCACAGCTGACAGGGGTAGATGATACCACAGCTGAAGGGGGTAGATGATACCACAGCTGAAGGGGGTAGATGATACCACAGCTGACAGGGGTAGATGATACCACAGCTGAAGGGGGTAGATGTTACCACAGCTGAAGGGAGTAGATGATACCACAGCTGACAGGGGTAGATGATACCACAGCTGAAGGGAGTAGATGATACCACAGCTGAAGGGGGTAGATGATACCACAGCTGAAGGGGGTAGATGTTACCACAGCTGAAGGGGGTAGATGATACCACAGCTGAAGGGGGTAGATGATACCACAGCTGAAGGGAGTAGATGATACCACAGCTGACAGGGGTAGATGATACCACAGCTGACATGGGTAGATGATACCACAGCTGAAGGGAGTAGATGATACCACAGCTGAAGGGGGTAGATGATACCACAGCTGACAGGGGTAGATGATACCACAGCTGAAGGGGGTAGATGTTACCACAGCTGAAGGGGGTAGATGTTACCACAGCTGAAGGGGGTAGATGATACCACAGCTGACAGGGGTAGATGATACCACAGCTGACAGGGGAAGATGATACCACAGCTGAAGGGGGTAGATGTTACCACAGCTGAAGGGGGTAGATGATACCACAGCTGACAGGGGAAGATGATACCACAGCTGACAGGGGAAGATGATACCACAGCTGAAGGGGGTAGATGTTACCACAGCTGAAGGGAGTAGATGATACCACAGCTGACAGGGGTAGATGATCCACAGCTGAAGGGGGTAGATGTTACCACAGCTGAAGGGAGTAGATGATACCACAGCTGACAGGGGTAGATGATACCACAGCTGAAGGGAGTAGATGATACCACAGCTGAAGGGGGTAGATGATACCACAGCTGAAGGGGGTAGATGTTACCACAGCTGAAGGGAGTAGATGATACCACAGCTGACAGGGGTAGATGATACCACAGCTGACATGGGTAGATGATACCACAACTGAAGGGAGTAGATGATACCACAGCTGAAGGGGGTAGATGTTACCACAGCTGAAGGGAGTAGATGATACCACAGCTGACAGGGGTAGATGATACCACAGCTGACATGGGTAGATGATACCACAGCTGAAGGGAGTAGATGATACCACAGCTGAAGGGGGTAGATGATACCACAGCTGACAGGGGTAGATGATACCACAGCTGACAGGGGAAGATGATACCACAGCTGAAGGGGGTAGATGTTACCACAGCTGAAGGTAGATGATACCACAGCTGACGGGGAAGATGATACCACAGCTGACAGGGGAAGATGATACCACAGCTGAAGGGGGTAGATGATACCACAGCTGACAGGGGAAGATGATACCACAGCTGACAGGGGTAGATGATACCACAGCTGAAGGGAGTAGATGATACCACAGCTGACAGGGGTAGATGATACCACAGCTGAAGGGGGTAGATGTTACCACAGCTGAAGGGAGTAGATGATACCACAGCTGACAGGGGTAGATGATACCACAGCTGTAAGGACACAGAGGGAAGATTTTATAATTCATTTTTAAGTGAGAGAAGCTCAGTGAAGAAAAAGTCAGTCTGCATGATATACATAAAACAAGCTGTTTATTGCTTTTTCATGTTTCTAAGGTATTCACAGGGAGGTTACACAAGGCATGGCAAACATAATAGCATCTCCTCCATTTGATTTACCTAGTACTGTATGTTTTCTACATTACTCCCCTCTATTTGGTTTACCTAATATTGTATGTGTCCTACATTACCCCTCTCCATTTGGTTTACCTAATACTGTATGTTTCCTACATTACCCCTCTCCATTTGGTTTAACTAATACTGTATGTTTCCTACATTACTCCCCTATATTTTATTTACCTAATACTGTATGTTTCCTACATTACCCCTCTCCATTTGGTTTACCTAATACTGTATGTTTCCTACATTACCCCTCTCCATTTGATTTACCTAATACTGTATGTTTTCTACATTACCCCTCTCCATTTGATTTACCTAATACTGTATGTTTCCTACATTACCCCTCTCCATTTGGTTTACCTAATACTGTATGTTTCCTACATTACCCCTCTCCATTTGGTTGACCTAATACTGTATGTTTCCTACATTACCCCTCTCCATTTGGTTTACCTAATACTGTATGTTTCCTACATTACCCCTCTCCATTTGATTTACCTAATACTGTATGTTTCCTACATTACCCCTCTCCATTTGATTTACCTAATACTGTATGTTTCCTACATTACCCCTCTCCATTTGGTTTACCTAATACTGTATGTGTCCTACATTACTCCCCTATATTTGATTTACCTAATACTGTATGTTTCCTACATTACTCCCCTATATTTGATTGACCTAATACTGTATGTTTCCTACATTACTCCCCTATATTTGATTTACCTAATACTGTATGTTTCCTACATTACCCCTCTCCATTTGATTTACCTAATACTGTATGTGTCCTACATTACTCCCC
>NW_024608693.1:0-5000 GCF_018296145.1 Oncorhynchus tshawytscha | reverse complement strand
CATCATGGTTTGGGCCTGCTTTTCTTCAGCAGGGACAGGGAAGATGGTTAAAATTGATGGGAAGATGGATGGAGCCAAATACAGGACCATTCTGGAAGAAAACCTGATGGAGTCTGCAAAAGACCTGAGACTGGGATGGAGATTTGTCTTCCAACAAGACAATGATCCAAAACATAAAGCAAAATTTACAATGGAATGGTTCAAAAATAAACATATCCAGGTGTTAGAATGGCCAAGTCAAAGTCCAGACCTGAATCCAATCGAGAATCTGTGGAAAGAACTGAAAACTGCTGTTCACAAATGCTCTCCATCCAACCTCACTGAGCTTGAGCTGTTTTGCAAGGAGGAATGGGAAAAAATTTCAGTCTCTCGATGTGCAAAACTGATAGAGACATACCCCAAGCGACTTACAGCTGTAATCGCAGCAAAAGGTGGCGCTACAAAGTATTAACTTAAGGGGGCTGAATAATTTTGCACGCCCAATTTTTCAGTTTTTGATATGTTAAAAAAGTTTGAAATATCCAATAAATGTCGTTCCACTTCATGATTGTGTCCCACTTGTTGTTGATTCTTCACAAAAAAATACAGTTTTATATCTTTATGTTTGAAGCCTGAAATGTGGAAAAAGGTCGCAAAGTTCAAGGGGGCCGAATACTTTCGCAAGGCACTGTATATAATATGACATTTGTAATGTCTTTATTGTTTTGAAACTTCTGTATGTGTAATGTTTACTGTTAATTTTTATTGTTTATTTCACTTTTGTATATTATCTACCTCACTTGCTTTAGCAATGTTAACACGTTTCCCATGCCAATAAAGCCCCTTGAATTGAATTGAATTGAGAGAGAGAGAGAGAGAGAGAGAGAGAGAGAGAAGAGAGAGAGAGAGAGAGAGAGAGAGAGACTATTTGCACATCATGACATTTGAAATGTCCTTAGTCTTTTGGAACTAATGTGTAATGTCTAATGTGTAATGTTTACTGTTCATTTTATTATTGTTTATTTTACTTTAGTTTATTATCTATTTCACTTGCTTTGGCAATGTCAACATATATTTCCCATGCCAATAAAGCCCTTCAATTGAATGTGAATTGAGAGAGAGAGAATTAAGTCTGCAAATAAACTTAAGCCTTTACAACAACAACAAAAGTTTTTTATTGAAATGTCTTGAGTCAATAAGTATTCAACCCCTTTGTAATGACAAGCCTAAATATGTTCAGGAGTAAAACAAGTGCTTCACAAGTCACATAAAAAGTTGCATGGACTCACTCTGTGTGCAAAAACAGCATTTAACATGATTTTTAAATGACTGCCTCATCTCTGTACCCCACACACAATTATCTGTCATGTCGAGCAGTGAATTTCAAACACAGATTCAAGCACAAATAAACATTTTTTCCCCCAATGCCTCACAAAGAAGGGCACCTAGTGTATTGGTAGATGGGTACAACTAAAACAAGCAGACATTGAATATCACTTTGAGCATGGTGAAGTTAATAATTAAACTTTGGATGGTGTATCAATACACACAGTTACTACAAAGATACAGACTCCTTCCTAACTCAGTTGTCAGAAAGGAAGGAAACCACACAGGGATTTCACCATGAGGCCAATGGTGACTTTAAAACAGTTACAGAGTGTAATGGATGTGATAGGAGAAAACTGAGGATGGATCAACAACATTGTAGTTACTCCACAATACTAACCTAAATGACAGAGTGAAAAGGAGGAAGCCTGTACAGAATACAAATATTCCAAAACATGCATCCTGTTTGCAACAAGGCACTAAAGTAAAACTGCCAGAAAATAATTCATGTCCTGAATACGAAGCGTTATGTTTAGGTCAGATCTAACACAACAAATCACTAAGTACCACTCTATATTTTCAAGCATGTTAGTGCCTGCATCATGTTATGGGTGTGTTTGTCATCGGCAAGGACTAGGGAGTGTTTTAGGATACAAAGAAATGGAATAAGGCTAAGCACAGGCAAAATCCCAGAGGAAAACCTGGTCCAGTCTGCAGGACAATAACCTAAAACACAAGGGCAAATATAGACTAGAGTTGCTTCCCAAAAATAGATTTCATGTTCCTGAGTGGCCTAGTTACAGTTTTGACTTAAATCAGCTGGAAAATTCATGGCAAGACTTGAAAAGACACAGCTGTAATCACTGCCAAAGGTGATTCTAACATGTATTTCCTCGGGGGTGTGAATACTTATGTAAATGAGATATTTCTGTATTTCGTCTTCAATAAATGTACAAACATGTCTAAAAACAAAAGTCATTATGGGGTATTGTGTGTAGATGGTTGAGAAAAACATGTTGAATAAGTAAAGGGGTCTGACTACTGTCTGAAGGCACTGTGTCTTTCCCTCAGCCAACAGGCTTTTATCACTGACACTAGACTGTTATATATGACAAGTCTCTGCTGTTATTACTGTCCCCAGCACCCTTCCCAGATGCAGGGATCGATGTCTGAGTGTATTTGTGGAGGAAGATGGAGAAGAGGGGGAGGAGAGAGAAGAGGAGAGCAGGGTTTATGGATGCCAGAAGAGCGATTAGCCTCTGAACACACAACAGATTATTATCATCAGGCCCTAGTCTCTGAACACACAACAGATTATTATCATCAGGCCCTAGTCTCTGAACACACAACAGATTATTAACATCAGGCCCTAGTCTCTGAACACACAACAGATTAGTCTAACACACAACAGATTATTAACATCAGGCCCTAGTCTCTGAACACACAACAGATTATTAACATCAGGCCCTAGTCTCTGAACTACACAACAGATTACACAACAGATTATTAACATCAGGCCCTAGTCTCCCTGAACATAAAACAGTCTCTGAACATAAAACAGATTATTAACATCAGGCCCTAGTCTCTGAACACAAAACAGATTATTAACATCAGGCCCTAGTCTCTGAACACACAACAGATTATTAACATCAGGCCCTAGTCTCTGAACACACAACAGATTATTAACATCAGGCCCTAGTCTCTGAACACACAACAGATTATTAACATCAGGCCCTAGTCTCTGAACATAAAACAGATTATTAACATCAGGCCCTAGTCTCTGAACACACAACAGATTATTAACATCAGGCCCTAGTCTCTGAACACACAACAGATTATTAACATCAGGCATGTGCACACAACAGTATTAACTCTAAACACACAACAGGTATGAATTGGTTAAAGATCAGGCCCTGATACATTTCACAGGCCCTAGTCTCTGAGATATAGCCAATACAAATATAAAGATGTGACAACATTAGCTGAATCCATTCCAAACTGACACTTGTCAAATCATAATATAAACAATGCCTCACATTCACCTGTCCAATGCCAGGACAAGGCATTCACCTTGACAATGTCATTTCTCAAAATATGATTCCCAATCTGTCTTCGTGTCACACATGACGGACAGACTGACAGTGTAATTCCGCTCCTGTAAACGCTCCCCAAAAATGACACCTGACAGTTGGATTGATACATTTCACTGTCGAGTATAGCAGATGTGACAACGCTGAATCCATTCCAAACTCTTGAAATCAACGCCTCACATTCACCTGTCCAATGCCAGGACAAGGCATTCACCTTGACAATGTCATTTCTCAAAATATGATTCCCAATCTGTCTTCGTGTCACACATGACGGACAGACTGACAGTGTCCCACCTGTAAACGCTTGACACCTGACAACTTTCCCACAACGTTCCCGTAACTTTCCCACAACGTTCCCGTAACGTTCCCACAACGTTCGCGTAACTTTCCCACAACGTTCCCACAACACTACTACAATGACGGAACCCCAGAGAGTAATCTGTGTTGACTGGCAGTGGAGAGGAGGAGCTGTGAATGTATAGGATATCTGGGGATCCACTCAGATGCTGTATATGATACATAATACACACATACATGAAATGACAGAGCAATAAAAACATCAGCGTTTTATGAAGAGAGCTGTGGGGTTATTGTATATTTAATACCACTTGTTTATGGATCACAGTCAGTGGATGAATGTTACTAGAGAGAGACGGTGGAAGGATGAAAGGGACGATGATCAGGGATGAAAGCTCACCTGCAGGGGAGTTTGACTGAGACGTGATTTAGCATAAGTCCTGCATCACCACACGGCAGAGATTTGATAGGCGAGACGGCTTGATTGACAGCTGAGGCTTAGTGTTGACTGGCTCTCTGAGGGATTGGTTCTTTTGTCAGTGTTATTCCAGTGGCTTTGAATAATGCATGGGGGTTGAAGTCGCACACCCACACATGAGCGTGCACACACACACACACACACACACACACACACACACACACACACACACAGACACACACAAAGTCAGGAATACATATGTGTGTGTGTGTATGAGCGCTGACTGTGTATAGAAACGTTGTGCTATAGTGTCTACTACATCTATTATAATGTAAGGGTAAGGAAAGTGCGTGCACGAACGTGTGCACGCACGCACGCACACACACACACACACACACACACACACACACACACGCACACGTGTACCCCCACTCCCCACACTAAGTCAGTTCCCATCCTGTCCCTGTTGACTTCCTCCCCTGCATTATTGATCTGAATTCTCCTCTTCCTCGCTAGCCAGACTAACAGCTCATCTAAGAAAAGATCTATAAAGTTAATACAAGCTTTGAGAAGAGAGGAGAGGAGAGGAGGGTGAGAGGAGGAGAGGAGAGGGGGTGAGAGGAGGAGAGGAGAGGGGGTGAGAGGAGGAGAGGAGAGGGGGGTGAGAGGAGGAGAGGAGAGGGGGATGAGAGGAGGAGAGGAGGGGGGAGGAGAGGGAGGAGAGGAGGAGAGGAGAGGGGGATGAGAGGAGGAGAGGAGGGGGGAGGAGAGGAAGAGAGAGGGATGAGAGGAGAGAGAGGGGGTGAGAGGAGGTGAGGGGGGAGAGGGGGTGAGAGGAGAGGAGAGGAGAGGAGAGGGGGGGGATGAGAGGAGGACCATTGATCACCACA